>NW_014578252.1:104225-116744 GCF_000485595.1 Priapulus caudatus
GATCCCTCGTGCAATGGGCAGAACTGCTCAATTCAGCGAAAAGCCGGCTTCAAGCTAACCCTAAAGAAGGACCGGAATACTTGCGTTGGGTAAAAGGCAGCGATGTTGAGTAAGTGCGCCACTAGGTGGCGTTTGAGCGCTTCGCGCGGATATCCGCTGCAGATCGTCCAGATCCCAGATCTTCGTGACAAAATCCCAACCAGAAGTTGCCATGAATTATCCTCACCTTAAGAGCATTGCGGAAAATATAGCAGAGATCGATCCAGATGCTTCAATATGGTTGTTAATCAGGAGAGATCTCACAGAGGCACATCATTTACATGATCAGAAGATAGGACCCAAAGGCACACCCTATGCTCACAAACTGAGTCTTGGCTGGGTGACTGTGGGCGAAGTTTGGGCAAGGTTCATCGAGCCAAAACAGTCGTACTGAGAGACGGTCGTCTTTCATTGTTTAAACCATGCCCTAATGAGTTCATTGTGAAGGAAGCTCATGCAAACCCTTCGACAGGCTTTCATCTCAAACTTTACAAGCTTACAAAAGCAGCGGATGTTGACACCTTGGACAGAAACGTTTTTGTGAAAACCAGTGATGACGAGAAGCTAGGGATGTCTATCGAGGATCAGACATTTTTGAATTTGATGAACGATCAGTGTGTTAAGGACGCAGATGGAAAGTGGGTTGCACCACTCCCATTCCGGTCTCCACGTCCACAATTACCGAACAACAGGCCTCAATCATAAAAGAGAGCTCAAAGCTTGCATGCAAGTTTGAAAAGACTCTTGTCAAGAAAGAACATATGGTGACAATTTGCTTGGCGTTTTGCTTCGGTTCAGGAAGGAAGCCATCGCGATTGCAGCAGATGTGGAGCAAATGTTCTATTGTTTCTCCGTCTCCGAGCATCATCACAACTATCTGAGGTTTCTGTGGTATGAAAATAATGATCCTTCAAATGAGCTCAAAGAGTATCGCTTGTGAAAGCCTGTGTTTGGGAACAGCCCGTCCTCTGCGATAGCCAGTTATAGACTACGACGTGCAGCCTTGGAAGCTGAAGGAGATTTCGGACATGATATAAGGGAATTTGTTAAAACGAATTTCTACGTTGATGATGGCCTCGCCTCTGTGTCGTCTGCACAAGAGGCTATAGACTTGATCGACAGAACACAGAGGGCACTCCAAACAGCAGGAATACAGTTGCACAAAATAATTTAAAATTCTAAGGAGGTGAATGATGAATTTCCCAGCGAGTATTTCGCGAAGGATTTGAAGAACTTAGACATTGGTGTAGATGCGCTACCCATGCAGCGTAGTCTCGGTCTATGCTGGGATCTCAACTCGGACACCTTCACATTCAGTGTCTCGAACAATGTCAAACCCTATACGCGAAGGGGCGTTCTCTCAACAGTGAACAGTTTATATGACCCCCCCCGCCCCGGCTTCTTGGCACCTGTCACTATTAGAGGAAAGATTTTTCTGCGTGAAATGGTCCGGAACACCAAGGATTGGGATGAGCCACTCTCGGAGGGTTTTCGAGAGGTCTGGGATGGCTGGGTGGACAATCTTCATATTCTGGTAACTTTGAAAATCCCACGAACGTATCATCCGTTCAGTGGAAAGGATGTTGTAAGTCAAACACTTCACATATATTGTGATGCTTCTGAGAAGGCCATTGCGGCTGTAGCATACTTGAGGACTGTGGACACTTCTGGGAACAAACACGTGGGATTTGTATTAGGCAAGTCGAAAGTGGCTCCTAAGGAGGGTCACACCATTCCACGTCTTGAACTTTGTGCTTCAGTGTTGGATGTCGAAATTGGTGAAATTGCCTTCGACGAGCTGTCACTCGCACCAGAAACTGTGACTTACTACACAGACAGCAAAGTTGTGCTAAGGTTACCTTAAGAACAGGACACGGAGATTTTATGTGTATGTTGGCAACCGTGTATGGAAGGCGAACCTTCATTAAATCAACCAATCAGATGCAACTTATTTGTGCTCAGCCAATCGCAAACATGGAATTATGTACCGTCATTAAATCGATTTATGTACCGTAACTAAATCATTTATGTACCGTAACTACATCATTTATGTACCGTCATTAAATCAACCAAGGCGAGAAGGGACATGAATACTTCCGTACATAAATCAACCAAGGCGAGAAGGGACATACATACTTCCGTACATAAATCAACCAATCACAGCATACGATATAAAAATCCGACAGACCATCCAAAATGGCACGTCGAATTGATGCCGGCGAATTTATTCATAATTTTACGCTTGAAATAAACAATTGTTGCAGAAATCTAGCCAGTGAAAATATGGTATTGAAGCTGCAGACCAGTGTCTGACTCGTACTCACCTAGAACGACTAAGACGTGATTTGGCACATGCTTGGCCAGTGTTGGGGGAACGTTTCGACGGCATATCGAAGTGTCTAAACGACCTCATCAGACTTTCCCATGATTCTCGTCGTTCATCACGAATCGAATTCAGAATTCAGTAACGACTAGGCTCTAGATATAGCCCACATATAGCTTCAATAAAATATAATGCTAAATAAATCGAAATGTAGGCTCAAGGATAGAGAACATGGGTCCCAATAAAACCAATGTGTCTAACCCTAACCCTAACCTACTAACAATAACCCTAACCTATTATATTGATATAATATAATATTTATATTGATGTAAATGACATTGGGTTTATTGGGACCCATGTTCTCTATTCTTGAACCGAAATGTATTTGCTACCAAATTCTTAATTATTCTTAATGTTTCTAGGGCCCTCTCTTTCACCTATTAGTATTATTACCGACAGTTTCCTGTAAATTCCGTCCAAATCTTCTTTGTACACACGCTACCGGCCGCCATGGCTGGTAGGGCCGGCAGGTGCGCCACACCTGCCGCGGCTGCACTATGCACACCGACACTTATGCTTAGAGGGTCTATGTCCCCCGGGGTACTGCCGGAACGTACCCTGGTAGGCTTACTATCTAATATGCCGGACCGGACCGTACCTTGCCTAATGCCTACTCCACTAACGAGTCTAGGGAGTCGCCTACGCCTACTCCCTAACCCTGACCCTAATCCTAACCCTAACCCTAATCCTAACCATATCAAATAGTGACCAGGGTACGTTCCGGCAGTACCCTGGGGGACATAGACCCTATGAGCGACACTTATATATATATAGCAGGGCAAGTATTGTCCGACTCATTTTTATTAAAAAGTGACCTCCCCTTTTGAATACATATTCATACAACTCCCAAAGTACTGGACCGATTTCAATCATATTCGGTACACATCATCGACACATAATGAAGTTGTACACCTGCCAATAATTTTATTGATCCGACCCTTTTTATTAAACAGCTACCTCCCTTTTTAATAATATTTATACAACTCCCAAGTAATTATGTTATTAAAGCTAGAAGACATAGTGGGCAAAATCAGGGTTGTTATTCGTCTATTCTGGGACATTTCTAGTGTAAAAATAGACTGTTTAGCATACATTGTACATTATCTAAATTTTGCTTGTTTTTTGTTTGTTTCATGACCTGATATCTACAAACACATCGTGATCATGCCTGAATCTGTTGACCTGGTAAACTTTCCATTTCCTCTACCAGTGTTAGGCGTGGAACACAGTGATCTTGTTTGTCTCCAGCCAGTGTGCAGACACAGTGAAGTACAAGACGTCTTTCGAAATCTCTGCAATGGAACATTTCTGTGTCTTGTATACACCGCGCAGAATTACGAACGGCTGAACCTCTCGGTGTCTCGCAATGGAAAGACGTTTTTGGTATGGGCAGACATCATCACACAATGGTTGATCTACTTCACATCTACTTCATGGATCGATCATTCCCGAGTGTGAAGCCAGTAATGTCGAAATTCCACAGATTGAATGAAAGATTCACCAAGTATGAAAAACGATGCAATTCGAGAGGCTCTGTGAAGGCACGTGATGAACTGGTTGCCTTCCTCTCGGAAACGTTTGTGTATCCCGGCAGTTCGGCAGCTCTTCTTCATGTTTATACGCCTGTTGACACATCAATCGTTTGCACGGATGAAGATTTAAAACGCCCAATCACAACACGAGATGTCACATCGACAAATTATACAAAAGAAATCGCAACCCTGACTCGTTGCAATGCAAAACAGAAGCGTGCTTGGAAAGAGAAAGATGACAACGCCGTACTTCTGCAGTCGACTCTAATTCCAGTTCAGGACGAAAATGTCATCCTAAATTCTTTAGTCGGCGTACGGACTCGGGAACTCAGGGACGAGCTGGAGAAGAAAACGACTGAAGCAACGGATTTGGCATCACAAACTCGTCGACTCAAAGCCAGCCTGAAGGGACAAGTCGTACAGCGGAAATGTGAAAGTCAGATGGGAGTGATCGATTCCTTAAACATTGAAAACAAACGGTTGAAGGCAGAAAATCGATCGGTAGTTGCGCAAATGGAAAGCAAAGATGCAGAATTGGAAAAGGTGACTAATACGTTGTCGGAAGTGCGGAAATCTCTAAGAAACACTATCAAGAAAACTTTCAGGCGAGAAAAAAAGATTGACCAGCTTCATGCAAATATGAGGAAATTGACCAATAAATTTGCGACTGACAAAGATGCTGTTTGAGGTAATAATGTGATTATTTTAATTTTACCCCTCGGACACTTAATTTTGTGTGATTTATGTGAAAATGTGCAAATAAATGGTATTTTTATTACTCAACCAATTTTAAAGATATTTGGAGGGCAGTTGTAACACTAGGAGTAGACCAGATACACAAAATAGTAGCTGTGTGGCTTGTATGCTATGGAAATGGTGAGTGTTAGAACTATGCAATATATGCTAATTTGTGCTGGGCCTCCCTATCTTTTACATGCAGATCATTAGTGAAAGACTGCAAAAAGCAGGCTTCACCAGGAGCAGGAAGCAAGTAAAACAGAAACTGAAGACCATCAAGGCAAAGTTCTATAAAGTCAAAGACAGTAATACCACCAGTGGCCAAAAGAGGGTTGAATTTGAACTCTATGACATTTGCTTCTCTATATGGGGGCACATGGCCAGTGCTGATCCAGTGAGGCTTTTGTCTAGCACGCAGATGAATGCAAGGAGCATTGTCACTGATGCCAACGATGATCGAGCAGCTCCAACATCGCCTGCTTCGTCAGTCTGATGTGTCAGCAGACTTCAGTATGACCGACACATCAAGCCAGAACGAAGAAGATGACAGATATGAGACCGATCAGGTGCTTACCAACGAGGTGCTTGATGATGTTGAGGTCCATACAGCTGAGCCTGAGGACGTCCAGGAAGCTGCAGCACCAGCTCATCCAAAAAGAAAGAGCATGCCAGCCTCTAATCAAAAGTGTAGGTCCGACACTTATAGTCATTAAGCAGAAATAAAACTGCTTTTCCAAAAAGATATCACTATTTATATTACCCCATTTATATTGGGGGTTATGTAGTACTGGGGGTTAGGTAGAGAAAGGTGTAGTTATGGTTATGATGAGATGGAATGTCAACCTTTCTTTAGAAGACGACATGGAGTCAAGGTTAGGACCCATTTTCTCGAGAAGTCCAATGCTCTTGGAGGACCTAGATAGAGAGCACAGGAGTGATTCTCTCCTCCTTCTGGACAAACTCGTGGCGAGGAATAAGGAAAAATATAGAAATATTATTAAAGTAGCAATACAAATTAGTTGTAGTGAGTATTTACATCATAGACGAGCTCTCAGTAGGTATACCTATGCATTTTGTGGCAATAACCTGCAGTTTTAATGTCGATAAGATAATAGCTATATTTATATTCACCTATATATGCTGTCTACTATTTTGTGTAATATTAATACCATAAAACGCCTACCTGACAAATATAATACTGGTAAAACTGCTGCAGTGATGCACATTTAAGATTGAATGTGCCACTATGTCTCATAATTAACCCTATATTTACAGAGAAAAGGTAATGAATCAGAGTCAGATTGAAGATGACATATTTCGTGTGAATCACCATGAGGACTCGCTTGCGGAATCTGGTAGCGAAGACGCTGACTCGGACTACTTGCCAACATCACCCCAAGTACTGTGGAGTGATGCACTGTACAAAGAAAACCCTGAAATGGTCCTTGAGGAGGAAAAATGCATATGCTTTAAGGAGCCAATCAATTTGAACCTCAAGTAAGTACCTTTTAAACGGTTGTTGTTCACCTGCGAAACCACAGTGACCCTTTACTATTGCGTGTGTGTTGCTGTCATGATGTATAGTGTTTATAATTCCACATACAGGTTTACATTCTGTTAAGATCATCCAGTAAGAAAAGCGAAAAGACGGTAATACCAATTTGCCATATTTTTATGTGGGTATAGTGAAAGACAAAATGGACCGAACAAGGGGATACAGGATCGCGTATATAGCCCAGCATTCAGTTGTGGAAATTCTCGAAGAATTTCCAATTTTGAAAGCAGAAACACAGGTAGGAAAATACCACAATGCTAATATTTTACATACCATTAACCCAATTCAGAAAATGGGGCCATTTTGACCCCCCCCCAAGATCTCGCCCGTAAAAGGTCCGATTAAAAACACATCAAGACACATTTCAAGAGTAACGCTTCATAATTTTTTTCCCAAAAAATTGCTTATTTAATATAATATATTAATTTAGCAATTTTTTTGGAAAAGAATTATGAAGCGATACTCTTTAGCCTATATTTAGTCTCTTAAGCTTAATTAGCTAACCAAGCAAATATTTTGAACATTTGCAATCCATAGACTAGAAAATATGTATGCATTTCATACATTTCCTGACTTTTTTTCTACAAGCTCTTAGAGGAACTTCAAGCCACATTTGGAGGGAAGGATGTTCACGCTTCTCTCAACAAGTTTTTTCTCGGTGCAGCAGATGGCATCATGGAGCTGGCTAAGAAAAACAGTGGCACTAAAGGAATACTTGAACTCTTCACATCAGTGTTGGAAGAATGCACATCTGACAAGGCCCAGACCTGCACATATGGCAGAAGACAGGTTGCCTCATCACTGCTGATGGCAGTGACGACAAATTGATTTCGCCAGAAGGACTTCCGGGATATACTAGATATGCTAGAGGAGTATTTCTAGCATACTCTTATAGCAAATATCTATCCATGCATATATCCTTTATTATATTAGATGAAATATGTACATTAGTTGGAAATGGAGTTCTATTGAAATGATATATCCTGACTTGGTTAACCATATTAAGATTTACCATATTTACAATATTTAGGAAAATGGATCCAGCAACTGTGGACCCAGCCGATGGAAAGCTGCGAGGACATATGCAAAGAAAAAGCGACATCTAGATGAAACTGGGCTAGTTGTCTCTGGATGTTGGCATGGAGTGTGATTCAAAAGGCTGTTAACATGTTTCGGGGAGAAATGTATGGCTATCACATCTGCCTGCAGCTTACCAGCTTGCAGAGTAACACTACATTCTTCTGCCAGGACATAATCTGCCCTGTACTGGCCCTGGCTGGAACGACTGTGTGAGAAAATGCCCGAGAATACACCACTGCTGCATCAGAAACCATTTCTGTCCGTGATGTGTGCAAAAGCCCACCATTGGCCCTGCCCGGCCCTTATCATTTATCTTTCATAGTTAAAATTTTGATGAAAGCATAAAAGTAAATAATGGTAAAATAATTTCCAGCCAATGAACTAGTTAGCATAAAAAAACAATACATAATTTTTTCCAGATATTATGGAATGGCAGGTGGCAGTGTTGCAGATCTGTCCAAATGTACTGGCCTTGGTCGATCTCATTGTAACGCTGCCCGCATCATCAGCAGAAGCAGAGAGGGGGTTCAATCGCTTAAAACTGGCAAAAGGTGACTGGCGCAGCAAGCTCACAGATAGTCACCTTGGTGACCAGATGATGATCATGCTCGAGTCTCCTGACGTTCTAAAGTATGATCCCATCCCTGTCATAACCCTGTGGTATGAAACCCCCAGGCGGAGGCGAGTCCAGGAAGTGTCTAGAAGTGTCTTTGAGTCTAAGCACCAGACAACCTGAGCCAAAGTTCAACTCAGACCCTGTGCATGCTCTGAATGCACCCTCAGAGTCAGCTGCTGCACTTGAAGATATGGGGAGGCTTACAAATTGTCAGGCAGATGATGATGAAGACTACATAAGTGATTATGCCCACGAAAACGAAGATGAAGATAATGCAGTACCAAGTTATGATGAAAGGCAGAGTGCAGCAACCAATGCCTATATACTTTTCACTGCCTTGTCAGCAGAAGCATTGGGAAAATAACTTCATGAACAAAGAACAATGTTAATTGTTTGATCATGCTGATCGAGAAATTTTGTGCCTGGTTCACAGTTAATAAACATGTTCTACCTGACGAAGTTGTATTTTGTTTGCTCCATTATTCAATTTTGTTATACTTTTTTAAGTACTTTCAGTAAAAAAATGCATTCAAATTCAGTCCACAATACCCTCAGAAAGCATCTCGGAGCATTCGTGAGATCAACAATTTTCCCGTGCAACCACTATCGACATCATGCTTTTAAGGGCTAGTTGAAAACCAGAAGGGCTAGTACAAACCTTACCTTACTAGCGCATCGGGCTAACTTGCATATTGTTCTTATTTCTACCGTTGTACTAGTACTAAAGTTGTACTACTCGAGCCTGTAGTGTAACTACTATTAGTAGTAACACAGCACCAGCTGAACACGTTACACGGTTCAGTCACCTGGACTATTGAAAAATAGAGGTTATGACTACGAGGTTGTTGAATGAATGCTGAACATTTGTTCTTCTGCATTACAGTCCACTGTGTGACAATATTGTATTTGTGATATTACAACATCTCAATGTTATAATATCTGTAACCACAGATGGCGCCACAGTCAGCAGCATGGCTGATCATAAGAACTGTTGCCAATGAAGAGCAAAAGGCGGTTAGTTGAATCTGGGGGACATAGACCCTATGAGCGACACTTATATATATAGCAGGGCAAGTATTGTCCGACTCATTTTTATTAAAAAGTTACCTCCCCTTTTTAATACATATTCATACAACTCCCAAAGTACTGGACCAATTTCAATCATATTCGGTACACATCATCGACACATAATGAAGTTGTACACCTGCCAATAATTTTATTGATCCGACCCTTTTTATTAAAGAGCTACCTCACTTTATAATAATATTTATACAACTCCCATATTAGTATACATAAGTAATTATGTTATTAAAGCTAGAAGACATAGTGGGCAAAATCAGGGTTGTTATTCGTCTATTCTGGGACATTTCTAGTGTAAAAATAGACTGTTTAGCATACATTGTACATTATCTAAATTTTGCTTGTTTTTTGTTTGTTTCAGGACCTGATATCTACAAACACATCGTGATCATGCCTGAATCTGTTGACCTGGTAAACTTTCCATTTCCTCTACCAGTGTTAGGCGTAGAACACAGTGATCTTGTTTGTCTCCAGCCAGTGTGTAGACACAGTGAAGCACAAGACGTCTTTCGAAATCTCTGCAATGGAACATTTCTGTGTCTTGTATACACCGCGCAGAATTACGAACGGCTGAACCTCTCGGTGTCTCGCAACGGAAAGACGTTTTCGGTATGGCCAGACATCATCACACAATGGTTGATCTACTTCACGGATCGATCATTCCCGAGTGTGAAGCCAGTAATGTCGAAATTCCACAGATTGAATGAAAGATTCACCAAGTATGAAAAACGATGCAATTCGAGAGGCTCTGTGAAGGCACGTGATGAACTGGTTGCCTTCCTCTCGGAAACGTTTGTGTATCCCGGCAGTTCGGCAGCTCTTCTCAATGTTTATACGCCTGTTGACACATCAATCGTTTGCACGGATTAAGATTTAAAACGCCCAATCACAACACGAGATGTCACATCGCCAAATTATACAAAAGAAATCGCAACCCTGACTCGTTGCAATGCAAAACAGAAGCGTGCTTTGAAAGAGAAAGATGACAACGCCGTACTTCTGCAGTCGACTCTAATTCAAGTTCAGGACGAAAATGTCATCCTAAATTCTTTAGTCGGCGTACGGACTCGGGAACTCAGGGACGAGCTGGAGAAGAAGACGACTGAAGCAACGGATTTGGCATCACAAACTCGTCGACTCAAAGCCAGCATGAAGGGACAACAAGTCGTACAGCGGAAATGTGAAAGTCAGATGGGAGTGATCGATTCCTTAAACATTGAAAACAAACAGTTGAAGGCAGAAAATCGATCGGTAGTTGCGCAAATGGAAAGCAAAGATGCAGAATTGGAAAAGGTGACTAATACGTTGTCGGAAGTGCGGAAATCGCTAACAAACACTATCAAGAAAACTGTCAGGCGAGAAAAGAAGATTGACCAGCTTCATGCAAATATGAGGAAATTGACCAATAAATTTGCGACTGACAAAGATGCTGTGGAACAGTATTATACAGGCATAATAGACAGCTTGAAAGAACAGCATCATATGTCTGTTGCCTCAATAGAAGAGGAATTGCAGAAGATGAAGAATTTTGAAACCATGAAGGGCGGAAAATACAAAGCAGAAGTTCGCCTCATGTACTATGACCTACTCTCAAAAGGAGTGTCGGTCAACATTGTGCGAGATGTTGTGCACACTGTGCTGAATCACAGCACAGACATTGATATGGACGCTGTGCATCTACCAAGTCGCACTACGGCACAGCGGATGGTGACGGAGGCTGGGTGTCTGGCTCAGATACGCACAACGTATGAACTAGCCAAGCATGGGAATGCGGGCATCGGACACCAGTCGGATGGAACTACAAAAAGTTTAATCCACTGGGGAGCCCACGTGGTAACCTTGGCGACAGATGACGGTCCATCAAAATTTACATTGACAATCATGCCTGTGTCCTCGGGAAAAGCAGATGCAACTGTACAGCAACTTCAGGATCGGCAGTTCGAGGAGATGGCAGTCATTGCTAGTGACCTTGGACTGACGTTTGATGATGGAACTTTTTCTGCCGGTCGGATTGGCGCACGGATGTCCGACCGAGCGGCAAACGAGACCAAAGTAACCCGCCTTCTTTCAGAACAAAAAGTTTAAAAGTTGATGGCGTCTACTGAGTGGTTAGAGCTAAGTCCTGCTGAAAGAGTCCAGAAGACATAACTCTACTCATTCACCTGTGCAGCACACAAAGTGAACAATATGGCATTGGCCATGACAAACAAAAGTGCCAATTTTTTATATGCTGACACCGACAGCAAGAGAGGCATGCGCGGTGCGACCAAGCATATTTACGAATGCAACAAACTCCTTTGTGCTAGGAGCAGGAAAGAGTATTCCCTTGGCGCCGACTTCAAGGCCTACACATTGGTAAACAACATCGTGTTGGATTTTTCAAACCGATAGTAGGCAACAGGTATCTAATCTTCCTACATAATGCCATACCTGCCCTGCTGGCGAAGGACATGGTCCTAATCTATTTGGAGGATGTGAAGGATGCGAAGGACAAGCCTTCACTCAACCGATTGGAGGCCTCTGTCCAACAAGGATACTGAAATGGTTGCTTTCGCAATCATGTACCACATTGTGTGCCAGCCACTGCTGATAACTTCGAAGATGGTGGGTTCACCACTGGACATGAATCAGTATTACTTGAGTGCTGTCAACAAACTCGCTTCATGGGCCACTGACTCCAGCAGTCTTCTAGACGGTACTGACACAATATGGGAAGGTGCAATTGGCGACAAGGACATCTACAGCGGCTGTATCGACAGTATCCGCAAGATGGGAGACCGGCATGCTGTTTTGTCCTTGCTCCAAGCAATGGCAAGTGCTGGTGAGGCGAAACTGAGGGCACATGCAGAGGAACATCTTCCAGGAAGCCAGTTTAACGATCCCACCCCGGCCATGCACAATGCAGGAAGACTGTTGGGAGATGCCACCAACGACAGAGTGGAAAGTACATTTGGCATGATGGACAGAGAGATGACAATGGCCCAATCAAGCAATCCACTTTCGGTTGGATCACTGATTGCCGCCAAAAAGGACAAACCAGTCCAATGGGTTCTTGAAAAAGTCAGTGCAGGGGAGTTGAACCTGGAGAATGTGTGCACTGTTGCTGTGAAACATGCCGCAAAAAAACGTCTCGAGTATGGGTCTCGGGAGAAGCAACTCACAACTATTTGGGAGTCCACACGAGTTGAAAAAGAAGAATTCATTTCGAAGAGACGAGAAGGAAGACGGAAACGTGAGGCTCAAAAACAAACAATCACAACCATGCTAGTTGAAAATCCGGAGTGGTTAGTTCGCGACCCAGCTGACGTAGATCACCTGAAAGGGAAAGACAGTGCAACAATCCAAATTTTGGAACTTCTTATCCACTGTAGCCAACGTCAGTAAAATTGATAAATTGAAAGGATTTCAGGTACTGGGTGTAGTGGACAAGAGGAAACAGTTGCGAAAGGTGGTGAGAAAAAATCGGCATATTGAGATTCAAAAGGTCCTTAACCCT
>NW_014578252.1:116754-118194 GCF_000485595.1 Priapulus caudatus
AAAAAAAAAAAAAAACCCTAGCAAGACATTTTCTTGGAGCTAGCAGAGCTAGCGGCACTGCCTAAAAGCGGAGCTCCCGATGTGTAACGTGTAAGATTGAGTGGATACGCTTATTCCACGTAGCTGCTGCTATATACCACGTGACAATGGTGTTTCCCTGCCCATAACACAACTTTTGTCAAAGGTTAATTGTTTGCATGGAAGTGTTTACTTCGTATGAGTTCGTCTAGGCGGTAGCACACGGTTGCCATCTGTATATCGCAAAAATTTAAATCAAAACCCCTAGCCCTTATTCATTCACATACCAAAAATGAGCAAAATCCGTTGAACCTGAACTGACAAATGACAATTCGCATTTTTGGCAAAAAATTGCCACGGCTCGAACGTACGTCGACTGGCGTGCACCAAAATAGGACGCTCAATATGGGAGCATAGCAGTAACAACTATACCCAATTTCAAACGGTTCCTGAGTAATCGTTGACCGAAACCAAATGTTGACGGACAGACGGACGGACGACGACCCATGGCAATAGCTCAGCTTGACGATGTCAAGGTGAGCTAAAAACGGACCAAGACGAATTGTTGTCCTGTCGAGTGATACCGATTTCTTCATACTTTTCATGCACTACTGGAATGTTCTTCACTCCATTGGCCTAAGTGAAATCTGGCTCAGAGCTGATGTTGGGGATTCGACAAGATACATCGCAGTTCACACCTTAGCATCAAGAGTCGGGGTAGAGTTGTGCTATGTGCTGCAACTTCTCCATACGTTAACTGGTTGCGACTATTTATTACAGGAGCAAGATGGGAACAAAGCATGCGGCCTTCAATAATGTTAATCCTACCGAGTTCTTGAATGATTTTGATTATGGAACAAGCTGTAGTGAGACCATCATGACATCCTGTGAGGAGTACCTCGTACAAGTCAGCAAAAAGAACACCAATTGCAGGACAATGAATAGACTTAGAGACTACATGTACCATCGCAGTAAAGGTATATCATTGGAGCAACTTCCCCTAACTAGCCATGCAATACAGCAGCACATCCTGAGGGCATATTACTCAACCTACCACATGATGACTTTGCTGCCGCCTCATAAACCAAGGAAACTAGATCTGACTGTCTTTGGCTTTAAGGAAGCAGATAAAATTATAGTGCCTGTGAAAGCTGTGAGATCAATTCCTGAGGAATACACAGTCATTTGCAACTGCAAAAAATGTGGCAGCGTCAGATGTGCATGTCGCAAAAAGGGACTGCCCTGCATTAGTTTCTGCGCATGCCAAAGCGTCCAGTCTGTTGAAGAAGCTGAGCAATGTCGAAATCCATCTGGTACATTAAACTAGTCACGTGAAAAGGTGGGCTAAATTGTTGAGCTAAACCATGCACTTGACTACGATTGATCGATAACAGACTTAAATGCCATACCTGTCGATGATTT
>NW_014578252.1:119809-120667 GCF_000485595.1 Priapulus caudatus
GCTTCCGTCCTAAAATCCGTCTTAGCCAATGAGAGCGCCGTTGTCTCATCTGACTGCGCCTCGCTTCACACGCCTTGTCAACGTCATTGTGTGAATGAATTGGCATTGTGTGCGACAATATTGATATTTTAAATGCTATTGTGATGGATCTGCCAGCTATATTGAGGTCTCAGAATGACATCAACAACGCAGTTCAACGTACTTCATTTGTCGAATCTTTTGCTGACCGGTAAGGCAGAAGAAATGAATGAATTAATGTCATGTGTCTGACAATCATTACCTCAGGCAATAGAAGGGTGAACAATCCCAGGCACAACTGAAAAAACCAGGGCGGCCATTTCTGGCTGACATTGTGGAAATTCAATTCAATCGTGGCTCGACCAGCATGCAGTGCAAGTTGTCATTTGATGATGAGTACAAGGAGTTTCCATTTCTGAAACAAAATAAATGCAAGCTCACCAACCTGGCCATACCACCCACGCTGAGAGAAGAACCACGGGCCATTGTCCCTGGCAAGAAATGGGACATCATCAGGAAATTGTGTCCATTTATGCCAGAAACAAGGCGACATTTCTGAATCCATCTTTGGGCAAATGACAATGCGGAGGAATCGGAGGATCACATTGAACAAGAATAAACGTAATGTTGCAATGTTCCTTGGGAATTTAAAAAAAAATGTTAAAGAATTGGAAAAAATGTCAGGGATATAATTAAGCTTAACTAGATTGTTTAGGGCTGTTCCATAACATAATGCAAGGCAGGGAAGAACGTACTAACCTACGCCCCCCCCCCTTAATACCCATACAATTTAATTTTAAAGATGCCAACCCCCACCCCATAATAAGTTGTTATGGTACA
>NW_014578252.1:120677-134418 GCF_000485595.1 Priapulus caudatus
AAAGGGGCACAAAAAGGGGCTCAAAAGGGGCTCAAAAAGGGGCTCAAAAAGGGGCTCAAAAAGGGGCACAAAAAGGGGCTCAAAAGGGGCTCAAAAAGGGGCTCAAAAGGGGCTCAAAAAGGGGCTCAAAAACAAACAATCACAACCATGCTAGTTGAAAATCCGGAGTGGTTAGTTCGCGACCCAGCTGACGTAGATCACCTGAAAGGGAAAGACAGTGCAACAATCCAAATTTTGGAACTTCTTATCCACTGTAGCCAACGTCAGTAAAATTGATAAATTGAAAGGATTTCAGGTACTGGGTGTAGTGGACAAGAGGAAACAGTTGCGAAAGGTGGTGAGAAAAAATCGGCATATTGAGATTCAAAAGGTCCTTAAATCTTGCGGGTGAACATCCGGAAGAATCCAGTGTCAGTGATTAGGCCTCATCAGATGACGACACACTCGACACAATTGTGAGTAACACCCCAAAAAAGTTTCCCAAATATGCGAAAAAGAAAATCGATGAAATGTGGTCCTCTTCAGACGAAGAAACATTAACAGACTTAAGACCACTTAAGCGGTCCATGATATTATATTTACATACGCTAGCCTATGTAGTATTCCTTCATTGACACTGACAAACATGCTGTTCAATCTATATATAATGAGCAGTGTCTCTCCCCGCCACTGAAAGTGACAGTCTGTGAAAGTGACCATCAGTGAAATTGACCGTCATTGAACGATGGTGACCGTCAGTGAAAGTGTCGTCCATGATTGGGACCGTCCGTGAAAGTATATATGTGATGCGTTGTGTGCCAAATTGTAGAAATGTACGATACATATTGTTAAAAATTGTTTCCAATTTTGTATTTTTTGTGGGTATTTTGTCAAATTTTGAATAATTTTCTTGCTAATCAATGCACAGACTGCTGAAATGAAATATGTGTTTTGATGTTTGTATACACATTATGTCAAATTTTCGGAGTGTATGCTTACTATGTAATATTTTACAAAATATTTTTGTTGAAAAATGTAAATTGTCAATAATTTTCATCTCGCAATTTCCCTCTTTTTTAAATATGATTATTTAGCTAACTATAAACTGTACTGCTACTGTAAGGTGTGAAATTTTTTGATTGTATATATGTTAAGCAGTGTGCCAAATTGTAGAAATGTACAATCATTAGTTTAGAAAATATTGCCGTTCAAATATTGGACATTTTCATTAAATTTGTCATTTTTTGAATTCGTCCATACATGTATTTTGGATGCGTTTTAAAATAATAAATCACATTTATATGGCTGATACAAGATTGTGTTATCCATTGCATATATATTCAACAGATTATTTTAAATTTACGACATTTAGGGTTATACTATTTACTATTGACGTATTGTGTTATCATGATTCATGAACACCTGACATTTCACACAATTTTTTTTGTTTTGTTTGGGGGGGGGGTATTTCCACCATTTTGAAATATTTTTTTATAGCTATCCACAAGACATACAGTTGATGTAAAAGATATGTGTTGATCTTTGTATATATATATATGTAGCAGTGCGCCAAATTGTAAAGGTGTACAATTAATAGTTTAGAAAATATTGCTGTTCAAATATTGGATATTTTCCTGAAATTTGTTATTATTTGAATTTGTCCATATTTTGGATGCATTTTAAAATAATAAATCGGAGACATACAGCTGATTAAGAATATGGGTGTTGATGTGTGTATATATGTCTAACAGTGTGCCAAACTTTAGAAGGGTGTGTTAATTATAAAATATTTTATTGCTACCAATATTTGTCTTTCATAGTTAAAATTTTGGGGAGTCGCGTCACCATAGTCACTCCAGAGGAGTCTCCTCCTCCTCCTCGTCACGCCAGAGGAATCGCAGCGTAGTCTTCACGCCAGGGGAGTCGCGTCACCATCGTCACTCCAGAGGAGTCTCCATACAACTTTTTTAACTAATAGGCCTAGAATCATGTGTGATCGCTCTTTTCTATATAGGGTTGACCCAGTAAATCCATTTATGATGTTACTTTTGCGATTAAGGGTCAGGATCACCCAATAACGTTTAGCAATTATATAACATATATTATATGTATAGACACGCAGATATTAAACAGTCTGTGGTGTCACACTCGTCTGGTTCGTTTTACAATATTTCATTGACATTTTCTTCAATGCAAAATTCCTGCTATGAACATATTATGATTTATACTGTTATTATTATATTATTATTATTATGCTATAATGATTTATGCTAATAAACATCAAAGCGAGTATAGCGCCATCTACCGTCACAAATAGTGAGTCATTTTGGTTTATAAATTATTTATAATTTATATATAATATTATTTATTATTTTCACATAAAAAATTACACATAATTATCAAGAGTATATAATGGGAGTTCTCCCATATATACTCTTCGTTTCTATAATGTACGTCGATGGTTGCTCAATTAAAACTGACTTCTTCTCACTCACTCATTTGTGTCCTTTTTTGTGATGAGCTACAGTGTCATTGACACTTTCATTTACTGCATGCATTGCATGGGGGATTATGCGAGCATCAGCCTCTTCGATATCTTGACAAAGTTTTGGTATTTCTGCTGAACAACCATCCTGGACTGACTGGCAGTGACTGGCGTTGTCTCCTGGACATTGATCCCGCTTATTGAAAATGAAGCGTTCGTATGTCTCATTCGTCTGACCCATAATCAGTTCTGACACTTTTTTAATGATAAGCTCTATATCATCTTTGTCTTCACCCTGTGCATACGTTAGGCTGTTGAATACCTTTAACCCTTCCGATCCTAACGTATGCAACAAAACTGCCTTCTGGTATTCTTTAGACTTCTCAGATAATTCGGTGATAATAGCGTAGTTGCTAAACATTTGCTTGAAAATCTTCCACTCATCAACCATATCCTCCTTTACTCCAAGCACATCTAGGGGTTTTGATTTAAATTTTTTTTTTATTCAAATTAGGTAGGGTTTCCCTTATTCATTCACATACCAAAAATGAGCAAAATCCGTTGAACCTGAACTGACTAATGACAATTCGCATTTTTGGCAAAAAATTCCCACGGCTCGAAAGTACGTCGACTGGCGTGCTCCAAAATAAGACGTTCAATATGGGAGCATAGCAGTAACAACTATACCCAATTTCAAACATGTGGGTCAAACGGTTCCTGAGTTATCGTTGACCGAAACCAAATGTTGACAGACAGACGGACGACGACCCATGGCAATAGCTCAGCTTGACGATGTCAAGGTGAGCTAAAAACGGAGCAAGACGAATTGTTGTCCTGTCGAGTGACACCGATTTCTTCATACTTCTCATGCACTACTGGAATGTTCTTCACTCCATTGGCCTAAGTGAAATCTGGCTCAGAGCTGATGTTGGAGATTCGACAAGATACATCCCAGTTCACACCTTAGCATCAAGAGTCGGGGTAGAGTTGTGCTATGTGCTGCCACTTCTCCATACGTTAACTGGTTGCGACTATACAAGCAAGGTGGGAACAAAGCATGCGGCCTTCAATAATGTTAATCCTACCGAGTTCTTGAATGATTTTGATTATGGAACAAGCTGTGGTGAGACCATCATGACATCCTGTGAGGAGTACCTCGTACGAGTCAGCCAAAAGAACACCAATTGCAGGACAATGGATAGCCTTAGAGACTACATGTACCATCACAGTAAAGGTATATCGTTGGAGCAACTTCCCCCAACTAGCCATGCAATACAGCAGCACATCCTGAGGGGATATTACTAAACCTACCACATGATGACTTTGCTGCCGCCTCATAAACCTAGATCTTACTGTCTTTGGCTTTAAGGAAGCAGATAAAATTATAGTGCCTGTGAAAGCTGTGAGATCAATTCCTGAGGAATATACAGTCATTTGCAACTGCAAAAAATGCGGCAGCGTCAGATGTGCATGTCGCAAAAAGGGACTGACCTGCATTAGTTTCTGCGCATGCCAAAGTGTTCAGTCTGTTGAAGAAGCTGAGCAATGTCGAAATCCATCTGGTACATTAAACAGGTCACGTGAAAAAGTGGGCTAAATTGTTGAGCTAAACCATGCACTTGTCTACGTTTGCTCGATATCAGACATAAATGCCATTCCTGCCGATGATTTAGGAATTGAACCTCAGGCACTTAAGTGTTTTGATGTTCCTTTTCTTTGAGTTATGTAACACAAATGGGCCTAAAAAGGTTATTGGTCAAAAACAAAATAATCATAAGCATCTTTTCTAAGTATCCATGCTTGGTAAACCAAAACATGACACTTTGTATGATTCTTTTGGAGCATGTGATCGTCAAAATGAAATATTTTTACTTGTACAAGTTTATTTTGATCTTTTGATCTCTGGTGACATCATTTGCATATTAATTTGCAAAATCTATGTGTGAATTATAGATGACTTAAATAAAAAAAAATTAAGGTATATTTTGTTGTTCTGTGATTTATATATACCAAGATACAGCAATTTATGTTTCCCCTACCCCTGAAACATACAACAAGCTGAGCGGGAAATGGACGTGCCTAATGACGTCATTTTCTCGGTTACTGCCGGGGTAGCAAAAGTCTACCCAGACTTTTTTGATATGTCCAATGGTATAGTTCAAAGTTATGAAGTAAAATTTAGGGGACATCTTATGAACACGGGGACCCCCTCAGCCAATGGATTATACACCCTGACAACGTTGAGAAGATTGTCCTGGCTGTTGTCCAAATCACCGAACTGAAGATAGCGGTAGGCCTAAAACCCTTCGTCATGTAATCTTGATAAATGTCACTAGAATTTGCGATTTGCCGTCACATTTCTAAGTTTACCACTTAAAACATCAAATTTTAACGTACTTACAAGTTGAATACTCCCAATGGCAGTGTATCTCTTGGAGTCGTGTTGCTTAGCTACACATCTCGCGTGAAATCGCGTGGAAATAGATGAGTTCTTTGGTTCTTGGTGCTTCAAGAATATTATAATAAAAACGTCTGCGGAACCCATCTAAGTTTTATCGGCCCAGGAAGGCCACATAGTAAACGTGTTATCTATTTTGAAAATGAGAATTGCATTTTGATTTTGATTATCGGCCAAGGAGGGCCACATAGTAAACGTGTTTTCTGTTTTGAAAATGAGAATTGCATTTTGATTTTGATTATCGTCCCAGGAGGACCACATAGTAAACGTGTTTTCTATTTAAAAAATGAGAAGAGCAATTTGATTTTAAAAATGGATTTGCGTTTTGATGTTGAAAATGGATTTGCGTTTTGATTTTGAAATTGCATTTTTATTTTGAAATGGCGTTTTGATTTTGAAATTGCCTTTTGATTTTGGAATTGCATTTTTATTCTGAAATTGCGTTTTGATTTTGAAATTGCATTTTGATTTTGAAATTGAAAATCAAAATGAAATTAAATTCAGGAAATAAAATGAAAATTTTATTTTGATTTTGAAAATGCAGTGTGGCCCTCCTGAGCCACCAAACTTATGCCTTATCAAACAGTCAGATGCGGCGAGTGTAAGATTAATGTAAACTTACCCCTGGAAATGACGGTTCGATTGCGGCCCTCCATAGTGCGGGAGCGCACACGTCTAGCTGGCATGGGAATATTATCGGAGTTTTGTCAGATCGGTGACAAAAAAATTCAAAAACTGTATTTAATGTCCCCACTAAATCAACCAATCGCAGCTAAGTTTTTAATGTGGATATGAAATCACAAAACATCGCTTCCGTCCTAAAATCCGTCTTAGCCAATGAGAGCGCCGTTGTCTCATCTGACTGCGCCTCGCTTCACACGCCTTGTCAACGTCATTGTGTGAATGAATTGGCATTGTGTGCGACAATATTGATATTTTAAATGCTATTGTGATGGATCTGCCAGCTATATTGAGGTCTCAGAATGACATCAACAACGCAGTTCAACGTACTTCATTCGTCGAATCTTTTGCTGACCGGTAAGGCAGAAGAAATGAATGAATTAATGTTATGTGTCTGACAATCATTACTTCAGGCAATAGAAAGGTGAACAATCCCAGGCACAACTGAGGGACAATGGCCCGTGGTTCTTCTCTCAGCGTGGGTGGTATGGCCAGGTTGGTGAGCTTGCATTTATTTTGTTTCAGAAATGGAAACTCCTTGTACTCATCATCAAATGACAACTTGCACTGCATGCTGGTCGAGCCACGATTGAATTGAATTTCCACAATGTCAGCCAGAAATGGCCGCCCTGGTTGTTTGGCAAGAAATGGGACATCATCAGGAAATTGTGTCCATTTATGCCAGAAACAAGGCGACATTTCTGAATCCATCTTTGGGCAAATGACAATGCGGAGGATCACATTGAACAAGAATAAACGTAATGTTGCAATGTTCCTTGGGAATTTAAAAAAAAATGTTAAAGAATTGGAAAAAATGTCAGGGATATAATTAAGCTTAACTAGATTGTTTAGGGCTGTTCCATAACATAATGCAAGGCAGGGAAGAACGTACTAACCTACGCCCCCCTAATACCCATACAATTTAATTTTAAAGATGCCAACCCCCACCCCATAATAAGTTGTTATGGTACAGAAGAGCATGTCATGACACGTCGTCATCTGTCGTCTGTCGTTCGTTCGTCAACTTTTCATAAAATCACTCTTTATTAGAGAAAATTATTATTATTATTACCCCAACGCCCTCCAATGAACTCCTTTCGGGAACAGCTCTAAATGCATTTTAGATGAATAACAATTTAAAATTTTTACATTTAATTTTAAGATTACTACGGTTAGAAACTGCATGGCATTTTATTGAACCAGTTGAATTAAAAATCTGTACATATAAATTAGTTGAATTGGCATTGTTATGAGAGAACACTTTCCAATGTTGCACGGGAGTTTTATTCACAGAGTTTGACAATTACAATGATATAAACATATTAGTTGGTAGCTGAATATGAATTGATTAGCCACATTACTTAATTTCAATACATTATTTGTGAATTTGTTGAATGTATTATAAAATCTTATAAATGTTTTTAATGTTTCTTTTAGGTTTAGTTTATGGTAACAGTTACTACAGTTATTTGATTGAACCTTGGGCCCGTTTCTGGAAAACATCTTTATTTAAAGATTCTTCTTAAAAAGCCCAAAACAGTCGTTGTACTTTTAAGATTCTCCTGTACAAAGCCCAATGGTTTTAAATAAAGATGTTTCTAGAAACGGGCCCCAATTGAATTATAATTGGTAAATATATATTATTATTGTTAATAAGTTGTGGATTTGTTAATTAAAGTTTCTATTTGGATTGTGAATTTTCGAGTTCAAATTTGGATGCACTACTTCATTGTTGCACATCATTATATACTCCGACAACACACGAGCATGATAGCCATAATCAGATCTTCATGACAATTAGGCCCTAGAGACTTCTGCAACCATGAAATAGGGAATATAGTTGAATTTTATGAATTGTTGATGAGTTTATAAATTGTTTATAATACTTCAGGAGATACTGTGTTGTGCTTTTGTAAGTCAATTTTTTAAATAATAAGTTAGTTATAGCAAAACACAGTATCTACCATATCTACACAAGTGACACCTATTATAAATTTTTTGTACTTGCATGATAAACACATTTCCCTTTAAAGAAAGAACCCATGCATAGTTTTCAGCTGTTCAAAAATGCTATTTGAGGCAAACGTGGGAAAGTAAAACTGATTTTTCTCAGAATCACAAAAAATTGAGATACTGTGTTTTGCCATTTTAGGGCAGTGTAGAGTTGGGCAGCTTTATCTGGAATGGGTTAGGGTTCCCACAGTCATTCCTGGTTTGTAGAATGGCTGCAGGATACGCGTGCACTGCGTCTGGCATGCCCACACCCAAGCAGATAGCGTTGCCTTTTATTGCACACCCAATTAATTTTATATAACTAGGTAACATCTCTATGATTAATTGTGTCGTAGATGGCAGCTTACGAGGCAGTTAGACTCGTAGTATCGTCTAACATATTGGAGATATATATACAAAAACCATGATGGCCCAAAACTAACGATTGAGTTGGGAGAAGAACAATATTAACTCCTTGGCGGCACATGACGTCTATAGTCGTAGCCGACTGTTGCCGAGTACTGGTGACGTTGGTTTATAAATAGATTGTTCCCACGACACAATAAATGTGATTAGTTAGTATACTGACTGGCAGATGTCACTAGCAGCTCCTCATGCTAGGTTATCCTAGTACGATTTGAAGTCCGTTCGTGCCACTAGTTGTGAAACAGGACGTAAAACATTTTCTAGGGTAGGACCCCATAGCCCCCGCCTGTTTGTCACCCCCTCCTTGAAATCCTGGATCTGCCACTGCTAATGCCAGTAGGCTACTCTTTCCAAAATTACTGTTGTTTTTTAAATTTTCATTTACCCCCTGCATAATTGAGCCCCTTAATGCAATAACGGGCTAGGTGCATTTTTTGTCATTTTCAGTTAGGTGCAGAAATGAATAGAAAAAAGTGATATCTTTCAGAGCAATAGTGGTGTAAATCAAGGAAAATTTCAAATTTTGACATATAGGGGGCATTGTAGTATTGCACTTAGTAATCAGCTTGGTTTGCTAGTGCAAGAGTGGGCCAAGTCCAGAATCCAATATGGCGGCGCCCATGAAATCTGACACTAATTTCCGCAAGAAAATCCGTGAATGTGATTTACAAAGACTGATCGAGGAGTCAGACAGTAAGTATTACTTTAGATAAGGCACAACTGCATCTTCATGCTAGCATTTAATTGAATATAGTTGATTATTTTATTGTGAATTGTTCGATTTGGATGTTATTTGCACGTAGACCACTATTGTACTAAAAAATTAAATGCCAACCTCGATTTGTTTCATTTTTTTCAGGCAACTTAGATGATACTGAGCAGGATCCAACCTATGAAACTGAAGATGATGGCAGGAGTTCAGAAGCAGATAAGAGTACAGGCAATGCAGATACCCCAGAAAGCAGTGGAGGTGAAGACAATGAGAATGAAAATGAAGGTAAATTTCTGATTTTTTTCTGCATGGAACACATTAATCACTCGGTTTCACCAAAAATAGTCTAGACCAGATGGCATAATGAATGTAGCCTTTGATTCAGGTTGGCCAAAACGGACATTATTACCATGGCATGGAAATATTGGCACACTCTATTTTATTTTTTTAGCTTTACCACAGAAAGGAAGAAAGAAAAGATGGGCTCCACAGAAATGGGTTAGAAACAAAAAGAAAGACGCCAGGAACAAGGGGAAAGCTTACAAGAACGCCAAAGGCCTCGCTGTACCTGAGAAAACCCTCGTCCCACTGCCTCAGCATTTGTGTAGATACAAATGCACTGAACATGTTACAGAAGACCACCAAACTATATTTCAGAGATTTTGGGAACTTGGTGACTTTAACCAACAGAATGCATTCATCTGTGGTACCGCCAAAATAGTCAAGGTCAAAAGACGGCGACGTGGACAGCAGGAAGAAGCAGAAGAATTGCAACTTCGTAATTACTCGCGAAAATACGGTCTGACAACCCGAACAGGTTATTTTGAGGTCTGCAAGACTTTTTTTCTCGCAACACTGTGTTTATCAAATGGTAAACAGCACCCAGCATGAGCGCCCAACTCCAAAGGAAAGTTCAAGGCTTTCAAGGACACGGCTGGGTTCGAAGTCAGTGGTGTTTCCAGCATCGGCTCAACGACTGGAAGTGCAGGAAATACTTGAAAGGTGTGCTACTTCACTAAATATTTTAAATTAATCACTAAATTTGGTTTTAACACATATTTCTGTTATAGCATTTTACTCCATTTTGCTTCTGTAACGGTAAAGGTAAACGTAAGGCACAAGAAAAATATTGTTTTTAATGCTGCGCCTATCCCTTCTTAAATTAATATTGTTCCATAAGGAAGAGCAACGTTCGCATTTAATTTTTATGTTTTGCTTTGTATATGTATCTAGGGCCATGTTATACTGTTTTACATGTACATTACTAGGTATGCGGACACTAATTATAAGCAAAGGTCACGTATATATATACTATATATACTAATAGTATATATTATATATTATATTATATCTATTGGGATTTAGATTACAGTTTATACATAAGCAAACATAAAAATTCAAATGCGGAACGGTGCTCTTCCTATGAAACAATATTATATTTTCTGTTAACATTTTTCTTGTGCTTCGTTTCCTTAAATTCCGTTTACAGAAAGCAAAATGAGTAATTTATAACAGAAATATAGTGTTAAAAAGATTAGTGACTAATGAAATATTTTAGCTCTTGATGACAGATAGCACAGCCTTTCACAGTATTCCTGACTTCCATGTGTTTGAGCTGCTGGAAACAACCACTGACTTCGAACAGCCGGTTACGTGCCTGAAAGCTTGGAGTTTCCCTTTGGATGTTGGGCGCTCTGCTGGTGCTGTTTTGCAGCAGAAGAACTCATGGCGTTCCACGTGCGCCTGGGCTTCTAGTAGATAGGTTAGCTCTGCTTGTAATTACGGTGTGGTAAAAATATTATGTCAAAAATATATTCACATATATGGAAATTAACCTGTCAATATTGTACAAGCTGTTCATGGCCGTACCAGTGTTTATAGACGATTGGTAAGGCACGTCGGGAGATGACCTGACTGTTGTAGGGCACGTGTCTTTTAGATAATAATTTCTGACTTTGCGGTTGTTTATTGGTATAATGTCCAACGGTTGAAAGGAAACCAGTCGTTCGTGTTGCATCTTTGCTTGAAGGAAATGCAGCTTCCTTTGTCTCCCGTGCGAGTTACGACGGTAACGAAAATTCACAGTAGAGATAAAACGTACTTGTCTAGTAACAGGATCTAGAATTTTTATTTCTCGAGATCACTAAATACAGACTAGGTAATGTTTTACAACACATAAGTTTCTTCTTCGCTACGCTACTAGAGATTACAGTTATGCAGAGCACATGCCATACGCCTTTGTTTGCATTACATGTATAAAAACAACTGCAGGCTTGTTTACGTTGCTGTGGTTCAACTGACAGATTTCTCTGTATTGGCCTTATAAAGATTCTGCCAGTCCCGACTGTTTTCAGTTGCCAAACGTCATAGCCACAGAGGACAACTACTCCATTCTTTCGCTGGTCACACGGTTTGCAAAAGCAGTTGCAATTCTATACAGCTTGCAGTTTTGTGGGAATTTCTGGTAAGATTGCCAAAGAATATATTGACAGCACAACATTACTTGGTTTTACATTTGATATAGTTATGTGAGAATACCATAAGAAGAAGTACCGTATATTATATATATATATAATTTATATATTATTATTATGATATTCCTATTAAGGGGCTAGGTTATGCGTATACAAAGCAAAAGCATAAAAGACTTAAATGCGACGTTGCTCTTCTATGAAACAATTTATTTTAGACGGGATAGGCGCAGCATTAAAATCAATAGTTTTTCTCTGTGCATTACTTTACCTTTAATGTACGTTCTAGCTTAGAAGCAAAATGGGAGTAAATTCTTTAATAATGTGCATGTATCGTATCAGTGCTGCCCGTATAACGAAAGAGATGTTCTCTCTCTCATAACATACATATGCTATTAGTATTATTCTGCTAGCGTGTGTCCTAGTTTGAATGATCCCAATGCAAGAGCGACATATAGCGTGTCAGAGTAGAAAACCATGATCACTTCTAAAGACATTAAGCACAGGATAACATGAGGTAAGCCCGAGAATCTGAGTTTGATTGGTAATGTTGGATGAAAATGGTACAAAGTGTAGGAAGAAGCAATATGAGATTTATTCGGTCGTGCGGCGGTCACAGAAAAAGCGGGAATGCATAGTAGCACGTTCTAAACGTCGTGGCCACAAGCGAGCCGCGTGTTATTCATATCGAATTCGCGACAGGAAGACGAGACAAATGAAACTGTCATTGACAAGTTTCATGGAGTACGTCGGTCCGCAGAAAAAACTTAATATGTGCGGTTTTATATCTTCAGTGGAACCAAGCATCAGGTGAGAAGTTTTGACTCGGTTTTTTCATGATATCAAACTCAAGGCTTAAAGGACTGCGATTTGGTAACTACAGAGTGATTTAATTAGAGACGAATGTGTGTGAATCCTGACAAATGAGAGAGGAGAGAGCACACTGCTACAAGATTATTAACTAACACTCAGAAAAGCTGTAGTATTAAATGCGAAGCTATAAGCCAGTGCACACAACTCAAGTTTACGGAAGATTCACATATTGCATCAAGTACAAGCAGAGATCATATGGTAAGCAGGTAAACAGTGAAGTCTAAGCACAGCACGATACAAGCACCCAGTAAAATACAAAGGAAATGACAAGTCTTGTGGTAAAGTGGAAAATTATATGCGATGACAATGCCTCCGTACGGTTAAGAGGCACTTTTGCCGACAAACAAATCTATTTCGCAAGTGGGTTCAAGCACTAACATGGGTGTGTCGGAAATCAGTGCCTCAACAGGAGTATATCATCGTTCAGTATCTATGTCTAGAGGTTAAACTAGAAGCCGAGATTATGTGACTGGACACAAGCTGTCAGGCGGTTGCGATAGACAGACGCTTGTTTTAGCTTGATACAGAGCACAGCTTAATGTTCATTCCGAGCACACACTGCGTTTCATTCTCACTGGTCCGCTGCAATCAAAATGTGCGTAAGAGCTACAGTTCAGAAACAATTAAGCACAGAAGCAAGGTGAATTAAAATTTTCAGACAGAGATCTACAAACCTACATCCAATCGTAGTGTCGAAGTGTTCACGATCCTCGCGAGGATTGCATGGTTGCTTAGCGTACTGAGAAGGATTGAAGGTAAACTCTGTTAAAAAGCATAGATTACCCTATCTATGCAAAGCTAGGAAACGCTACAGTCTTATCGGAATCATGAAGACCAAATGCTACGCCAGTTGTACACCCACCCGACAGAGATACCTCGCCTTGCGCAGTAGAGTCAAAGTTTGTAATCGACCGCATGGAACAAGAGGGCGTCATCGGTTAACCGCGAGACTACATCATGGTTAACTCGGAGTGGGTTACTGTAGAAACTGGTGAAAGTTACGATTTGCATTTGATCACTGAATTAAATAAAAGTCATATCAATGCGCCATCCGTGGAGCCATCATCCGACATGTAGTTGTAGAAGAATGCGGCACGATTGGCAGCAAAACGATAGTTCACGTTAGCCGCGCGTCACAGTTATTGACACGAGGGAGACAGAGGTTCTAAGATGTTAACATGAACCGATTATTCGGAAGATATAGATTTCTCAACTCCATTCGGATTGGTAGCTCAGGAGATATATGCCAACGCGCATTGAACACTTCTAGAGGGGTATTGATGGTGTGAAGGGCGTCGTGCAATAATTTGGGCAAACTCCGATAAGCACACGACGACGAGTTTAAGCGAGTTATTGACAAAGTAAATAAGGTCTGAGACTAAACATAACCCGATAAAGCTGAGTCGGTTAAAGAGGAAGTCAGGCAGTAGGTCACACGCTCCTCGTCATTGGTTTGAAGCGATCCAGACGCGTGAGAGCAGCGTAAACATGCCGACACACAAAAAACATGAGCTGCGCAGATTTTAGATATGGTATACTATGTAGCAAGTTCATTCTGATCTGTCAATATGCCATACAATCGCGAAACTGATCAAATGATGTGAATCACATGGAATACTGAACACTACAAGGTTCGAAGAATGAAAAGCTGATAACAAGGCACG
>NW_014578252.1:134443-158634 GCF_000485595.1 Priapulus caudatus
ATGTTGTGCTGTACAGTATGATCTTTTGGCAATCTTTACAGAACATTTCCACAACTGCAAGGTGCTAGAGGATATGAACTGCTTGTTTGCAGACGTGGGAACAGGAAAGAGTTGGAGTTAGTTTCCTCTGGTGCTATGACCGTTTGGCAACTGAAAACAGTCGGGACTGGCAGAATCTGGCCAATACAGAGAAATCTGTCAAATCTGCAGAAAATGTTGATACGCCGTACAACTATTTCCGTAAATTTTCAACACCAGACATGATTGACTTGGTCGTGCTGCATACAAATATATACAGTGTAGAGAAGACAGGCAGATGCATAAACACCAACAAAAAGGAGATAGAGCAGTTGCTTGGCATGTACTTTCGAATGGGACTTGTTCAAATGGCTGGAAATAGAGTTTATTGGGAAGTTGAAACACGGTATGAGGCTGTAGCGAATGTAATGAGTAGAAATCGTTTCATGAGCTTTCTAGCCAATATCCACTTTGGATTTTGGAATTAAAGAACATTTTATCGGACATTTTATCGGAATTCATACACAGAACAAAACATACAGGTCTGGATTAATATAATAATAACCCCATTCTTAATCACTGTCACCTCTAAAACTTACCTTGATTTACTGGTCAACTGATTTTACTGACTTACTGTAATTTGTGATCATCATTTAACTGTCTATCGTGTCTATAGCTTTTTAAGCGCATTTAACGCAATTTTTATTGAGGTTTGCACATTATTGATGGTACAAACATTTTTTATTTATTACAGGCAAGGATTGTTTCTAAAAATTCAAGGACATTTTAATGAAATTCAAGGACATTTTCATGAAATTCGAGGACATTTTCATGAAATTCAAGGACATTTTCATGAAATTCAAGAACTTTTCAAGCACAAAATCACATTTACTAAATTCAAGTACTTTTCAAGGATTCCCCTCAAATTCAAGGACTTTTTAAGGACTGTTGCGAACCATGTGTATGCAGACACGACACCACTGCTGCACCAGGCTGTCGCAGATCCGCAACTGTAAATTTTGCTGTCATTGTCCGGCTATTGCAAGCCAATCAGCTGCCTAGCCGACAAAGAGGAGATCGTGGCTGTCGTGTCCACATTCTTCTGCGAAGGCAGAATGGGGGATGCGTGGAACGCGTTGCTGGAAAGATTGGAGCCAGTTTGATGTATGATTCTCAATGTATATATGCCGTATGTAAAAGAATTCACACATTCTATTAATGAGAACGACACAACAAAGAGAATTAAGAACAAAGCAATTTTTTCTAGTGAATTTACTCTGCTAAACGGCTTATAATTGTCTATAATTCGTAATTAGACATATAGAGTATTGTACATAATTACATTCGATACTTGCAGAACACGTGGCATGCTGGCCCTTGTGAGACAATACAAGGAGTCTTTCCAGCAAGCATTCATTGTGACCGCGGAAAAATTAACCACCGAAGAAGTGCTGGCAACATTTTGAGAGTCACTGACATCGAAGAGAGGAAGCAATGACAGGCAGGCCAAGGAGATGGCCTTGGCCTTCTGGAGGGATTTTGTGGATGATTGTGATGGTAGTTATATTTCGCTTTTCAAAAGTAATATATTTAACATTGTTATAAGTAAAACGATCTGATTCACTGAGGAATTACCATTGCAAAAAATTATAGTACATATATATATATATATATAATTAATACTATATATATAAGTTATATCTTTTTGTTTTCCTAAACCCCCATCTATGTTCGTGTACAGTAACAGCCTAATTTTTATCAACCATCCTATTATCTAACCAAGGTAATGACCAAGAAACCAGCAGACCTCAACAACCAAGAGAACAGGGTAAAACTAAATCCCAACAGGGATTACTCAACAGGACGTTGGGCGTCGCACAGGGAGAACCAAACACCTCATCAGATGATGAAGCAGAAGAAGAAACAACTGAGACCAAGGTGGAGTCCGCTCTCCGGCACATGGAGCTGAGTTGGACCAAGGGGATAGGAAGTTGGGAGAATTGGAGAGAAACTATGAAGCTAGTACAAAAAGCTATGCAAGACCACGGGCTTGGCCCAGCGAAGATGGCTCATTTGATCCTTGCAGGATTTCAGCAGGGGTTGTTAGAATCTAGGAATGAAAGGGTTCATGATGCAGAGAAAGAGCAAGTCACAGTTCTGGAAAAACTAGGAAAGATAGAGAAGGAGACATCCAGACAGCTTGAAGAGGCTGCCTCCTTCTCAACCCTTCTAAAAACCAGTACTGCCAAATTTGAAAAGATGTCTGCAACATTGGCTGAATTGAATGAAAAATTAGCCCGCCATGAGGAAAATGCAATAGAAAGAGAACAAGCACAGTCAGACCCTCCAAAAAACATACCATCCAGTGCTATATTAAGCGCATTGAGATGTGGAATCCGGATATCAGAATTGAGAGTCAAAGAAACAATAAAACCTAAGCGGGACGATCTAATAGATGTTTTGGGCAGCACAGAAGAGGGAAAGCCCGGGGTTTAGTGAACGTGCAACAATTGCCGCGTGGCCGCCGGTACCTATGCGTTTCTCACTTATCGTTTCCGGACAGCAGTCGATTTGCATAATTAATTAGTTTAATTTTGCTTTCTGGCGCAGATTTCCTCTGGAAAGATGAGACCCATTGGCCAGAACCACCTGGAAACTGGTCAGAAGTGAATGCGGGTGACGTAGAAGTGAAGCGTGAAGTCAAATCAGCGTTTACTATACAAGGAGATCTTGACACCTTGTTCAGTCGATATTCGACTTGGAATGATCTTCAAAGATCAATGGCATGGTTGACACGGTTCAATACATTTTGTTATGCTTGGTACCTCAGGAAAGGTGACATTGAAGATCTGCCATCTGGCAATTTGTCAGTCAAGGAACTGCGAGACTCGACGTTGGTAACTGTTGGCTATGTGCAAAGACAAGCATTTCACAAAGAAACAGGGACGTAGTCAAGTTAAGCGATATGACTGCCTCATTACTTGTCTTACGACGAGGGCAGTGCACATTGAGATTGCGCACAGCCTAGAGACAGATTCGTTTTTAGCAGCACTCCACAGATTCATTAGTAGGCGTGGAAAACCAGAAAAGATTTACAGTGACAACGTTACTAACTTCAAGGGAGGTGATCGAGAGCTGAAGAGGGCATTACGGGAGTTGGATCAATAGAAGGTCGATCGTACACTGTCTGAACAGGAAATTCAGTGGTACTTTAACCCCCCTGGAGCTAGTCACATGGGGGGCGTTTGGGAAAGAGTCATACGCTCCATTCGTCATCTGATGAAAGGCATTGTGAAAGAACAGTTAATTATTGACGAGACTCTTAACACTGGTGGCTGAAATAGAGAAAATACTGAATGACAGACCGCTTACACCAGTGAGCAGTGATCCTACAGACCAAAAGGCTTTGACACCCAGTGATATTCTGTTGTTGCGAGCAAACGCAAGTTTGCCTGCGGCGTTGACAAATCGTCGAGATTGTTATCTTCGTAGAAGATGGCGGCAAGGACAGTACCTAGCCAGTTTGTTCTGGAAAAGATGGATCAAGGAGTACTTGGATCAAGGAGTACTTACCGTTACTCCAGATTAGACAGAAGTGGCTTTCGTCAAAGAGAAATCTCCAGGTCAACAATCTTGTACTAGTCGTGGACGAAGGAACGTCACGGGGCCAGTGGCCGTTGGCTCGAGTGGTAGAAGTGTTTCCAGACAAATCCGGGCATGTTCGATCCGCAAAGGTACGAACGGTTTCGCCGTGTTACGATAGACCTATAGCCAAGTTGTGTTTCTTGGAAGGAAACGGTGAACATTCCATTGGGAACAACGTGAATTCTCAACGAGATGTCGGTGGGAAAGGGAACAATGCGGTGAACCAAGCTGTGGTGGATGAGAAGTCGCAGACATGTAATGACTCTAGAAGAAGTAAACGCATGCTTCGAGTTCCTCGTCATCTGGAAGACTATATATAGACTCGCTCTGTGCAAAGCAGTGCAGGGTAACTGTAGTAGAAGTGTTAGGTAGTTGTGTTCAAGATCATGTACACTTGGTCATGTTTGAGTTTGGTTACTTATTTGTTTATCTATTATACGTGGTTGTTAATGTGTGGTAAGGAAATTAGCCAAATTGTTTGTGATCATATTACGTACCGTTAGAGTTAGTCAAGTAGTTGACATGAAGTATTCTGTCACTGTATAGGTAGAGAATGAACATACAGTTTGAGTTTTTGGTACGTTCATTGGGGGCCGGTGTGTAGCGCCAGTTTATGTTCGGAAATAGCGAATTGCGAGACCGCGCGATGCGAGTAGGGTAATATCTGATGACTAGTGGATTATGGGTCACCGGAAGTGGGAAACATTACCACAGTGGCAAATCGTGTGTAGCGAGGTCAGGAATTCCGAGAATGCTCAACAGTTTGGTACGTTTAAGTAAATAATATAATGCAAAATAATAGTTGTCATGACTAAATACCAAGCAATGTGTCAGATACATCGGGGGTCTGATGAAGATCAGGGCAGTCGGTGGCGTTGGGTAAAAATAGTGTATGGTGCGAGTGGAAGTTGGCCTGGTCAGTGCCCGCTGGTTGCAAATTTATGTTCGTATGCAAACGTGGTAGCAGATTTGCCCTACGGGTAAAGTGTGTGTATCTGGTAAAGATAAAAGTGGAATGCACATTCAGTAGTAGGTAAATCAGTAAGGTTGTATTTGACAGATTTGCAGTATGTGGTGATCAGTATACAATGGTAGCATGATTTATTGATATAAGCAAAAACAGTTATCAACAGTTAGGTTTATAAGAACTTTTGTTTGGTTTGTTGTAGAAACCACGTCGTATTGTAACGAGTTCAACGATTCAAGTAAAGGAGTTCGTTGATTCAGGCAAGATGTGCGTAGTAAAATAAAAGAGTATTGTTGCTATACAAAAAAGTTGACTTCGTCGCTACAGGAGCATTATTAATTATCATTGTATTGCAACTCGTATTATTACGCGCTTTGCAAATGCGTCACGAATTTGTTTGCTCGTTGCAGACCTACAGGTGTTTTACGAGTGCACCCCGTTCGAGGAGGAAGTCGCCGACCTGTTGGTATCACGGTATACGCTATACCCGTTCCACCTGCCGATCGGAGCGCCATGGATCGCGTTCATCAAACGCATGTGCGAGACGAACGCAGCATCAGCGCATATGGGTTGCTCGCTCAATAGCCCCCTTTTTGAAGCATTCTAATTATTCGCTTCCCCAGTATGTCACGTTAATGTGCCACCAAGTACAAGTCGACACTCATACCGCACCCACCGTCTGCATCTAACTGTGCGTCCCTCGGGGTTGGCATCGTGCCGCTGCCACCGCCGGGTGGCGTACACGAGGTTGATGGATGGTGGGAGGCGGAGGCGGTAGCTGACCACACTCAAATTCTTGAGCCGTTACTGGACTCACCCCTGGCGAGCCACCTTATGCCGGCCGGACTATTTGTTTGGTACTTCTGGGTCAGCCGGGTGCCACCGCCTAAGCACTTCCGCTTCGAGGCGTTCGCAGTCCCCATCGCACGGGGCACCGGAGGGACACCGGCTACGATTCACCGGAGGAGCCGGTCAACGATATCGCCCACCATGATCTGGCCGCAAACGCCGACGCTGATCTGGCCGCCGAGTGGCTGTGATGGTGGCCGATGCCTGCACACCATCCGCGTCCACTCCAGGGTTAGCGACCCGAGCACACCTCCACGATTGGAGTGTGCGACGGGTACGCGCTAGACTCCCCTGCGTGACGCGCCCTGAGCGGCGAGATACGTAGCCAACCGACGAGCCAGCCTCCACCGAGCGAAGCGACGCGTCCCGGGATACGGCGCCGCCAGCCGGGTGATACAGAGACGGAATCTACTGCGATCGTCCGTGTAACCGCGATGCGCGAGTAGTATAGTAGTATAGTAGTGGTGGTGGTTTGCGTTGTATATAGTTTAAGCAATTGATTATCCTGGTGGTGGAACGGTCAGTAAGTAAATGTAAGCGCGAAACCCTATGTGTAACGGCATAGGCGATTTTTTTTGTTGGTATTGTTGTAATGTGTATTGAACGTGTACAGGTTACGTGCCACATCCGTACCCCATACGCGTACAGTTTTATGGATGATATTCCAACGTGCCAGTATCACGCTCTCGCACTCGACCAAAATTTTGTTTATATGATCGGGGCGATCACAAGGTTCTTTTGTGGGGGGAGTAGTGTAGCGACGCTGCGCTCCAGCTCATTAATTAGGCACATTGCCGAGTGAGCGGAGAGCGTACGACAGCTGCTGCCAACAGCGCGACAGTCGGTGGCATGGCCACAGGTATAGGTGTCGAACGGTGACCAGAGTTAATGGTCACTTAAGAGAGCAGAGAGCGGGGTACGTGACTAACAGTAGACGACGGAGGTTTACTGATACCACACAACACTTGATATATACATGTGTCAACTAAACGAGACGCAGACCCACAGCTGTACATTTAGGCATTTCATTATCTGACATAGTGGTTGTGTAGAGTAATATCAGATCACATAATTCCAATTAGTCGTGCGCTGGCGTGACGCACATCACTGACGCTGTTGATATCTACTGTGACGTAATGTTATGACGTCTCGGACAGGATTTTCTATCACAACTTGGATGCCCTTTAGAGTAGATGTTGTCTTTTAGCCCGTTTCTGAGATACATTGACAGATCTTTATGATACATTGATAATAAAAGGGATGTCAGATGATAAAAAGAATATAAGCTTTGTTCCGTTTCATGTACGATTTTTGTTACTTGACGAATAATTTTGATTTTACCGCTCGCCTAAGGCTTGCAGTAAATCAAACTTATTTTTGTCGTAACATAAATTTAATATGAAACGGAACTAGCTAATATCCTCTATTTCATATGTTTTAGGATGGATTCAAAGGAAGATACATCAACGCGTAGTTTACGTAAACGAAAAGCCGTACAATTCGAACTTAGGATCTCTTCAAAACGACAGAGGCCATTGAAAGGTGCTGAGACATAGAAATTGGAGAAAGCGGCTAAAAGACAATCCTGAGCTGTACAAACTCACCACGAGTATGAAACGGCGCGTGTCAAGGCCATAAGGAAGGAACTTAAAGAAGAACAGGGATCAAAGAACAATGCTAAGGTCAAAGAAAGAATGAAAAAGTACAGAACAAAACAGAAAGCGGAAGGAGTTGCAATCAAGACAATACACAAGGTAGTGACAAGAACAGAAGGGGAAATTTTACGAAAAAAGTACTCGTATTTCTGACCGTCGTACATGACAAGTCAGAAAAGAAGAACGACAAACGAACAAAGACGTATGCGCTATAAAAAGAAGAAAGATCAGCTCAAGCCCATGAATGTAGCGCAGACTGGTGAACATCCTAATGTAACATGCGTCAGCAAAACCAGTGTATTTCCTACAGAAATGGCGAAACGCAAAGCTCTTTCCAGATCCAAGAAGACTCTACCAAACAGCCCCAAACAGTTCTCCAGTGTTGTAGCTTCATTAATCGCTTCTGCAACACCAAGAAAAAAAAGCGGAACTTCGCAAGAAGATGGTATGCAGCCCAAAAGTGAAGAAAACGCTAGACATCCCCGAGTCTATGAGTAGTAACTTAAGACATAACTAGAAGAACATGAGCAACTCTGATGGCGATGACTTTGACAGCTCAGATGATCTGCAGCTAGCTCTGCAACTGTCCGTGGATGACATCCAGGCCACAGACGACCGGTAGGAGAATTTCATTGAAATACTGTATATTCTTCCTGTCAATTTTTGTTCTTAAAATTCTATCATACCCTTTCGTAACATGATGAACGTTGAGGCAGTAATTATCGTATTTGACTGGTGTTTACAGGTCTTTGGCAGATATCCTGTGTAGGCAGCGCACAGACGTCATTTGTATTAAAAAAATTCAAATGTCAATGGCATCCGTGGCAGAGAGTGGGATACACTCAGATCGTTACCACGCAGACAATTTGACACGACAGCTAAGTTAAACTTTATGCCATCTTCCTTTTTTATGGTATGTAATGTTAAATATAGAATACAAACGTCCCATTTGATGCATTGTTTTTTGGATTGCATTTATGGTGGTATGGACTTAGATTGAAATTTATAAATTTCTTAGATTGTGCTTCATGCTATGTTTTTCTAAGCCGTGTTTTCCATCAAGGGGTGGTAGGCCTACTGGTGCCATTTATTTAAGATCTTGCAAGCCACAATGAATTAGACCCCTGCTCCTTGGATGGAATTGCATGGGGCGGAACCAGATTCACAATATCTAGCTCTATTGCCCAACCCCTGCCCCATCCCCATTATTTGGGGGGAGGGGAGGAAACATAATACTTGTTTTCAGTCCTAATCTCTCCTTTTTGTGGTTTCAGAATGAAGAATATCTCATAAAGTGGGCTAATTATCCCAGCAACTCCTAAATTATTGAAAGCTAAATATGCTTATTAACCTGCTAAAGGACAGATTATCTAGCTATTGTCCACTGCTCCACTGCAGATGGTCATTAAAAAATTATATTATATGTGACCCGTCACATCGAATCGGGTCTTAAGTCGCATTGTTTACTTTTGAGCTAGACATGCTAGAACAGTGCATTGTTCAATTTTTGGTCGAGTACGGGATTTTCACGAGGAGGCTGACAAGGCAAGAGACGAGGAGGACCAGAAAGTGGATGACGACAATGTCTGGAAGGAGCAGGAAGACGATGATTTCGTCCACGTGGACACGACACTTAGCACAAACTCGAGGCAGAGGATTTCGTGCTTTGCTCACACTCTGCAACTGGTTGTGGGAGACGGCCTGAAAGAAATGAAGTGTGTTGACAGACCATTTGCAAAAGTCACGAGGATCTCCACGCTCTTGCACAAGAGCACATTGTTCAAGGAAAGGTAGGTGAGTTAAGGCTGTTTAGTTTATTCAGAATACTTGTTTTTTGCATGTACATGTGTTTGACTTGAAAGTGTGTAATTAATTTGCAATTTCGAAGGCAATTGAAGAATAATTAATAATGGTCAGTTTTCGTTCCATTTAACTCTCATTAATAATGGCAGCAAGAAGTTGATAAACAACAAAACATGCCAGTATTGTATAAAGCGATATCAAGTATTCAAGGGACTATATTGTACATTGTTTTCAACAACCTTACATTGATGGTCAATACCAGTCTTGAATGATGCACTGGTATCAAACTAAGCCATGGTGAAAGTAATTCAATGATTGTGTCCTGTAGAATAATATGTGCTCTATTAAGATTGATACAACCTCACAACAGTATGATTTGCATAGCAAAACGTCTCTGCACATTTTTGTTGAAATGTGCATTGTTATTTTATCTATTTTAGATCATAAATCAAAACTCATTGATTTTAAAGCTTATTTGAGAAAAACATATTTATAGGTAGGTTAACATATTCTTTACTTAGGTGTCTTACTTTTAGGTTTGAAGACAAGTTTGGAGCTGTCCGGACCATACCTGCAGCAGTGGCTACTCGGTGGAACTCCACCTACCATCAAGTCAAGTCCCTGCTGCAGATCGAAGGCATGGATTGCAATGCATTGGCCGAGGTGTGTGATAGTCAAGAGTTCTCACACGCTCTAGTAACTCGACATGAGTGGGGGCAACTAGCTGAGCTTTGCAAAATTCTAGAGCCTTTTGCTGAAGCCACCAACCTAACTCAAGGTAAGATTCATATTTATTCACAAGTTACAACCTTGACCAAAATGCTCAAACCTAAAAAATCAATGGTCAATTCCATGGCAACATCAAATCATGGTGGAGCACTTTCGCTCTTGCTAGTTACAATCAAATATAAGCTGCAATTAATTGCAAGTGGAGTCTCATGTAATTTATTGAATAATCCAAACTAATTCAGAGGTTAGTTATTGTTACAAATCTCTAGAAATAGGTATTTTTTCATTTTACCAATGTTAAAATGCTACCAAAGGACCGTACAAACTCGCATCCTCTAATTAATCTTGTACACGAACTTTGTGAATGTTGATGGTCACTATTAATATTATTTTTGGTTACAGGCGATGAAAGTGTCACAGTAATGTTACTGGATATCAACAGCCACTTATGGAAGTGGGAAGACGACGCGAGATTCTGCAAGCCACTGGTATCAGCGCTTCATACCTCTTTGGAGAGACGCTTCAGAGGAATCTTTGTGAACTGCGAAATAGACGAGAACCAAGGCAGTGGGAGCCATCAAGAGCCTTTCGCTGAGAAACTCTACCTTGTGGCTGCTGTGCTGGATCCACAATACATGCTGCACTGGGTAGATGCGGATGTGGTTGTTGCTTGGGAGACAGATCGTGTGAGAAAAAATTTGAAGCACACACTTACAGGTATGTTGAATCAGTAACCAAAGGTTAAAGCTATAGCTTGCATTTTAATATTTCTATTGTATTTAGATTGTATTCTGTATTCTTGTTGGAATACGGACCAAAATTCACTAAACATGGTGAAGGAGCTTCCAAATCTATTATAATTATTGCAGGAGCTTTTCATTGTGAACACATAGGTCACGTGTAAAATAATTTGTGTGTCGTTTGTAATATATGTTTGTCTTCCCTATTCCCCTGTACAGAGTTGGTAATAACTGAAGCGGAGCGCTTCTCTTCCAACGAAGATCAAGATGAGGCAGCAGCAGCCATGCACACCACCAGCAGTAAAGATGAGGATATTCCGGCAAAGGTACCTTGCTTGATGGCCAAATACAGGGCCATAAGGCGTCATTCCAAAGGTGGAGAGTGTGAGACCTCAAGAATGCAGATATCCAATTACTTCAGGGATGAGCAACATCATGGGCTGGATGCGGTATTATTTTGGAGATGATGGTGCAGCGCAGCACAAATACCCTTCCCTGCATGCGTTGGCAAGGAACATCCTGTCTGTTCCATCAACCAGTGCTCCTGTAGAGCGCATTTTCAGCAGAGGAGGGATCATAATGAGGCCTCATAGGGCACGACTAACTCGTTAGAAGCCTTGATGCTCCTTAAATGTAACGAGCATGTACTTTAAGGAGTAATTTACTCAAGGAGAGATCTGTTCAGACAGTTGTTGTTGAGAGTTGTTATGCACTATGCATTATAATCATTTATAAATAGTACAAAAATACATGACTGTATGCATTGCTTCATTCAATGCAATGCAATGCAATGCAATGCAAATCAAATCAAATCAAATGCAATGCATTGTATGCATTGCTGTAGTAATTGCTTCATTCGCATTGTTCGCTTGTTAATTAAACTTTGTTCATGAAACTTCGCTTGTTTATGATTACTGATGACAACAATCGCAAGGCAGCTAATACAGTGTATACGCGCATTACATACATTGTATAAATCGACCAAATGATGACTTACGTGTAAGTCATCATTTTCCTAAGTCGACACAAATAGGCTGGTCCCAAAAGTGTCGACTTATGCAAGTTTTACTGTACTTTCTATTTCATGCAAACAAGTGACAGATCCAGGGAGCAGGAGACACCCCCCCGTTTTTAAACAAACATACATAAAAGTGAGTGGCCTTGTCAGTCTGTGACCCCCTTTTTTATCAAAACTGGACTCGGACTCAGACTCGGACTCGGGTGGCGTGGACTCGGACTCGGGGGGTGCACACTCGACTACAACACTATGCTATAGGGTGTAGTAATGTGTCTGGGACAGGAAAAGAAGCAAAGAGCTTTTATAGATTGCCAACAGAAAAGAAAATTAGGGATATCTGGCTTGCAAAAATCAGCAGAAAGGGCTGGGTGCACACGAAACACACGAGGCTGTGGGAATCATTTCGCACCAGTGTTTTTGTTTGTGCCACACAATATAGCAGCTTGTGTTGGATCATATGGTTGGATGGCAAGGTTCCCGGGCACACAATATATTGACAAACATCGTGACTGCCAATATACTGAAGAGGGACATCCCTAAGCTTGCTCCAGAGGAGCAGACGTCGAGCCTTGAATCGTATCACAACGTTGTAATACGCTTTGCACCGAAGTCAGTTCACTTCCACTATTCAGCTATGAAGGCTAGGTAAACAGCCAATTACTTTGCCTTTATAACGAAATGTCCTATTAAAATAAGCTCTTCAACATTAGGTTGAGGCCGAGTTAAAAGTTATTGGACAATAACATGTCATATATACTTGGAGGGTGTGTGACTTACAAATGCCACAATATTGACCTTGTGTGTACCTACTTGCAGATTAACACTTGCTATCCTTCATTTTAATGAAAACTCTGCGAGAGAACAACAGACAAACAGCGATGGAAGCAAGCAGTTCAGGATTTCTTACCCAAAATCCAAGAAAGGAGGTGCTATTGCGAAGGAGGTCAAAGTACCATGTACTTACAGTATGTTTCACACAATGAATATAACACAACTTTTATTATCTTTTTGGCATGTTTAATGAAAAATTGCCCATTTTACTTGCACAAATAATTCTCTAGTTATATGGTAACTTCAGAAATAGTCCACAACAATTATTTAGTCATGAAGGTGATCAGTATAATATATAAACAGTTCTACATATTGTACATATCGTATATATTGCACATTTCTTATGTAATATTAATGTGCAAGCCTACAATAATTATTTGATTGCAGACTATGTCAGAGAACTAATGGCTATGGTTATACTGCTCAGACGCCAGTACCCCAGCTATCAACGAGCCAAGACCCTTATAGACCACACCAGCAGCTGTTACCTCAACCTACACACGGCTGGATAAGCAAACCGTCATAGACCGGCATCAATGTCGCTTTAATAAATGACTGTGCTAGCTGCTACTTGTTGCTACAATTACATGTACACCTTAGCTATCTGTTACATGTTGCTAAACAAATGACAAGATTTTGAAAATTGCTAATTTGATGACGTGACATAATTATGGGTTCCTGCTAATTTTCTGAACAGGGGTGATTTTATGTGATTAGGAGGTAACCATAATTAGAAAGGTAAAAATGCTGTTTTAGAAGGACTTATTCGCCATAATTCCTAATTAGGCTAGTTCCTGTGTCAGTAAATTGGCATTATCCGGCTGTTGTAATAAATTGCAACTGCAATCTAAGCCCTGGTCTTAGCTAAATAGCTGTGACATGACATGTTGCTGTCTGAATCTGATATATATATATACCTCATCAGAATTATATACCTTATTTAAAAGACATTCCTATTTAATTTCCAAGTGTATAGTTCATGTGTGAAAACAGATTAATCTAATGTTTCCCGAACGTGTTAATTATAATTTGTTTATTAAACTAGATACTTAAAAAGATATTGGACTGGATATTTGATTAGGAAAACAGAGTAAACTTAATCCAAATCCTTAATCCATGTTTTCATTATTTGTTTAATAAACTGGATATTTGAAACCACACTAATCTAGATGTGAACTTTTTTATGATTCGAGTGAATGCATAGGCTGGCAAAATGCAGGCTGGAATAGTTCTTTGGTCACTCACATTAGATCTTTGGTCACACACACCTTCCATTTCCAACAACCAGATCCTCCTGCAGAAAATACATCTGCTACCGCTAACCCTGGTCCCATATAAAGTCCATCGCATGATGATTCTACTAATAATTCTAGGCCTACCGCTCTCGAGAAGCCATCCCCTGGTCCCTTGAATTCTAGCGGACCAACCAGCTCCTCAGATGCTGACAATCAGTCAACTACTCCTAGTCCTCAGACGCCTACTGATGCTGGTAAAACTGGACCCAAGCTAGGCCTAGTCCTGAGCCTGTTAGGCCTACTGTATTGCAATTAGTCCATGTGTACGATGATCAATTGGTTGGCAAGCATTGTGTCGTCCAGTACGATAAGAACGGTTTTCCAGGCATCATTGAGGATGCAGATGAGGAGTCTGTACGTGTAGATGCCATGTCTAGGGTACCAAGAAGCATGTGGGGGATGATACGGCGAGAGAGCAGAGCGACCAAGCGTGAGTGAGCGAAGCGAGTGAGGGGGCAGGGGCGTGTAGAGGATTTGGACCAGGGTGAGGGGTCTAACCGTAACCCATACTTGCGAGTACGCGAAGAGGGGGTCTGGGGCACTGTCCGTAACCCTAACCCTTACCCTAACCCTCCCCCAGAAAAAGTTTGAAATTAGACCCCCTTAGATGCGTTTTCTGCGCGAGCATAGTGTAGAGGGTATTTTAACTCATATTGCAGCAAGCATTTATGTGTTAAATTTGATCAGTGGCGCGACCAGCCTTTCGGTATGGGGCGAGGGGGGGGGAGGCAAGACCATCAAATGTACCGAGAAATTACATTACACTGAAATGTTTTAAACCTTATATATTTCTGACATGATCATGTGGTATTACAGAAGCACATTCACATATCAAATAACTATTGCAGGCTAGAGAAAAATATGGTAATTTCAAAATACAAATCTTGTGATAACTCGAATATATTTCAAACTTGAAAGAATGTTTGTATTCGTATGAGTATGTCATTACAGAAGCAAAATAAAATTAGTACTTTCTTCCCTAATGAAACATCCGGTTACATACATGTATGACATATAACAGTTGCAGGCCAGAAATATATCTCTAACAATGTAAAAATCAAATTCTTGTAATGACTCTGAGATGTTTTCTTTGGCAGGAAATTCAGAAGAATAACTGACAAATTTGAATAGTTATGTTAAACATAAAAATGGGTCATGATCTCATTGCGGCCAATCAACAATTACTTCCTGTATGACGTCTTTTAGCGTATGGCTTGTGTATGATAGTCCAGACTGTAGCGGCCAATCAACAATTACTTCCCGTATGACGTCTTTTAGCGTATGGCTTGTTTATGATAGTCCGGATTGTTCTGGTTTTAGTTCCGGTTTTAGTTTCGGTTTTAATTTTGGTTTGGGTGGGTTTCGGGTGCAAAGCAGTGAACGCAGGGAGTAGGCTTTGTGAGTTACGACGGTCGAGTGGTGTTTATACGGTTCAGTGTGTAACGGAGGAATACCAGAGTCAACGATACGGTAATTACTAATACAAGGTCTAACTTTTGTACGTCATGCAGCGCACAGATATATGCGCTCGCGATTAGATTCACCTCACTGTATATTTAGTCTAGTTACGCTATGTATTGTACGATGCAGTAATGTAATATAATGTATATGCATATGGGATCACTAATGACTCGCGTAATAGAAATAGTAGATGTATTATACCACGGACGAGTATCAACAGACATGATGTTTAAGAGGGAAATAGTCACAGGAGTTTATTTTGTTCATTTTCTTTTGTATTGTAGTCAATCTTTCGTCGATGGTAGAATAAATGATGAACGAATGAATTGGTGTTCAAGACTAGGACTGCTGTTGGTATACGCGTTACATTATTGACGTATCGACGTAGTGACGAGCAGTGGGGATATACGCCATGTCGACCGACAAAGAAGGTGTACAGGATGACCCTGAGGCCAGTGGAGCTGATCATGATGGACAGTCAGTCCAAGGCTCCCGCCGAAGACAGCTCACAGGGAGATGGGTGGAAAGTTGTCTTTCCGATAGGGGGCAAGAGGGCGACCCAACGCAACAGAGTGAGGCCCATAGACACAGCGCACGTGGATCGAAGGATCAGATTGACGAGGCCAGTGAGTCAGTGGGAGGCGCTTCGTCTGCAAGTGGTGCAGCGTACAGCGACATATCATCCAAGCGCTTGAAGGAAGAGCAGAGAAGGGTTGAGTTGGAGGCAAGGAGGTCGGCATTGAGGAGGATGCGGGAACTCGAGCTGGCAAAGCTTTCCTTAAAGCTAGATGAAGAGGAACTTCAACTCGATACGGACATCGCTGTATCCGATGCTAAGGCCAAGGTGTTGAACAGGTTCGAGCAGGCAGAGCACATCCGGTGGGAGGAAGATTATTTGCCCAAGAACAAGAATGAGCTGGGAGTCAGGAGCGATTGTTCACCTGTTCTACTGGATCCTAGTGCGGGATCATTCAAGCCTGAAGGCATGTATGTTCCTGCAATGGGAGGCGGGAGTCCTAATTTACCTAGTGCGGACATTCGTAAGAGCATGGACCTTGTCGACCTGACCAAAGATGCCTTACATTCTGTCGTACAGCACCTCAGGAAGCCGGTGCCAGAAATAAAGAAGTTTGGAGGCAATGCACTAGAGTTTAGAAGGTTTCTTCGGCAATTTCAGGCAAAGGTGGGAGCCAATACGGATGACGATGACGAGAAGATGAACTATCTAGAGCAGTTGACACACGGTGAGGCTCATAAGGTGGTTTCAGGATTTGGTCACCTGACTGGAGAAAAGGCATACAAAGCAGCGATGGAGCAGCTAGAGGAGCGCTATGGTGATAACGAGGTTATCGCTACAGCCTTCATCAAGAAGGCACTCGATTGGCCCATGGTGCGAGCTGGAGATGCGCAGGCGCTCGACGAATTCTCCTTGTTCCTGGTAGAATGTGGGAATGCTGTGGAGAGTATTGGGGCAGGAAGTGTCCTGGAGTACTCGGAGAATGTCAAGAGACTGATGGGAAAGCTTCCATTTCACCTACACGACAGATGGAGGAACATAGTTCTGAGAGCAAAGGAAGCTCATAGAACTGTGAAATTTGCTGACTTCGTTCGTCTCGTGAAAGCAGAAGCGAAGAAAGTCAATGACCCCACATATGGCAATGCAGCAGTAGGGATGCACAGGAGTAAGGATCAGTCGTTAAAGGGTGGCACCGCGTTCAGGAGGAATAACTCCGTTCTCAATGCTGTTTGTGAAGTGTCAAGGCCGAAGACAGTCACTGAATCGAAATGTTCATACTGTGAATCTAGATCTCATTCCCTGGAGAACTGCAAGGGCATAGTGACTGTGAGCCTGCAGGAGAGATATGATCACTTGAGAAGCAAAGGACTTTGCTTCGGGTGTCTGAAGAAGGGCCATATGGCAAGGATGTGTAGAGTCAGACGAACATGTGATGTCTGTAGAAGGCAGCATCCCACTATTCTTCACGACGAGTCCAGGAGGCCATCAACTGAGACGGCTAGAGACCGCGGGACCGAGGAAACTGAAAAGAAAGAAGAAACCCCCAGCGTTTGTATGAGCTATCCTCTTGATACTAATGGTCAAGCAGGGGCCGGTGATGTTTCATGTGCTATGGCTATAATCCCAGTAAGAGTAAAGCTGAAGAACAGATCTCACAGCATAGAGACATACGCTTTCTTCGACTCGGGTAGTAGTGTGTCATTTTGCACGGAAAGCGTGATGAGGCAGTTGGGAGGCAGTGGTAAGAAGATTCAGCTTACATTGAGCACCATGGGTGAACCCTTCAAAATGAGCACATATGCGCTGAATGGTCTTCAGGTTAGTGACCTCGTTATGGAGAACGTCATCGACTTACCAAGAGTCTACACGAAGGAACGGATGCCTGTCACAAGGGACCATATACCTACACAGGAAGAAGTATCCAGGTGGTCGCACTTGTGTGAAGTACGCATACCAGAGATAAAGGCGGAAGTTGGACTTATGATTGGAAGTAACGTACCTGATGCCTATACTCCATTCGAGGTTCTCACAGGTGCCACTGGATCACCGCATGCAACAAGGACCAGAGTCGGATGGATCGTCTGGAACGTAATTAGAGACAACCCCACCCCTGAAGTGAACAGGGTACACATCGAGGATAGGATTCGAGATGATACGCAGTTAGAGGAAATGGTGAGAAAATGCAAATGGAACATTTCTTGTGGTCTGTTGGCTTTGCAGTAAGAATAAACAACTACCGGGAAGACAGGGAAGTAATGATTGAGAGAACAAAGAAGTTCTGGTCTCTGGCATCGGGAACGCCTGAGTGGACGGATGTGAGGATAATTTCTCTCATGAAGGAGCTGGGAATCTCAGCACCTGTCTTGGATTCGGATCTAGAGTTCCAGGACATGACCAGCATGACGGAGGCAGATCTCCTCAAGACCATGCTGGAGATGGGAATTCTGAACAATGTTTAAGGTTGGATTTCCTCCCTTCCTTGGAAACATGATTCATGGTTTGCCAAAATGGCATTTTCAGTGTGTATTTAATTCTCTTTTTAGTGTGCATTTGAATCTCTTTGTTCTTGAGATGCAAGTGCAAAACCTTATTTAATCCTCCTTTTCTTGAGGAATGTGCATCATATTGCATTTTTATGGACATGCTAAAGGCATGACTTTCCAAGTTTTTGTGTGAGAGTGTGAGTGGAATGCAGTTGAGTTTGAAAGTGTGAGTAAAAGTGCGAGATAGACCAGCCACAAGACGAGGTATCCTGTCGATAGTGAGTTCAGTGTACGATCCCCTTGGAGCGGCATCTCCCTTCGTGCTGATCGCCAAGTCCATACTTCAGGGATTGTGTAAACGGCAAGTTGGATGGGATGAGGAGATCACAGGTGCCGATCTGAGACATTGGAACGACTGGCTGAGTCAACTTCAAGGCCTGGAAGATGTGACGATCAAACGGTGCTATAAACCACAGAACTTTGGCAATGTTGTGTCTTGTCAACTGCATAGTTTCTCAGATGCTAGTGACATGGGTCTTGGAATGGTATTCTATCTGCGCCTCGTTGATGATAGTGGACAGGTTCAATGTTCCTTTCTCTTGGGAAAGGCCAGAGTCGCCCCCTTGAAGGCTGTAACAGTGCCCAGGATGGAGCTCACCGCAGCAGCGGCGGCCGTGAGACTCTGCAAGGTGATTTCGGAACGGCTAGGTTATTCCATTGATCGGATCTTCTACTGGACAGACAGTACATCGGTACTGCGGTACATAGCCAACAGGAACTTGCGCTTCCATACGTTTGTCGCAAATCGGCTAGCTGTTATTCATGAGGCACACAGGTCCTGTGGTCACTTAGGGAAGAACGCGATCTTGTCTGTTATTCGACAGAAGTACTGGATTCTAGGTGCTCACACTGCTCTGAAAGCTCTAGTCTCTAAGTGCGTGACATGCAGGAAATATAGGGCTCCCTGTGGCACACAGAAGATGGCTGACTTGCCCAGTGAGAGATTGATCCCTGACGAGCCACCGTTTAGCAGAGTCGGACTGGATTTCTTCGGGCCATTTGAACTGAAGCACGGAAGGAGTATGGTCAAGCGGTACGGAGTAATCTTCACGTGCCTGGTCACGCGTGCAGTTCACCTGGAGGTAGCGTTCTCACTCGATACGGATTCGTGCGTTAATGCCATCCGCCGATTCATAGCTCGCCGAGGTAAGCCTGTTTTTATGAGATCGGATAACGGGACTAACCTCGTGGGCGCAGAGAGAGAGATTAGAGAAGAGATCCAGAGGTGGAACTTAGATAGGATGCACGGGGACATGCTCCGGATTGGAGTTCAGTGGGAGTTTAACCCACCATCGGCTTCACATTTCGGCGGTGTGTGGGAGAGGCTCATCAGATCTGTACGGAAAGTGTTGTATTCCGTTATGCATGAGCAGACTGTAAGAATAGACGACGAAGGGCTGCAGACGCTTTTTTGCGAGGTAGAGGCCATCTTGAATGGACGTCCGCTGACAGCAGCATCCGACAGTGTCAACGACCTTAACGTGCTCACTCCAAATCACCTGTTACTCCTACGTCCGGGAGAGTGGTTCCCTCCAGGAACCTTTGTCAAGACAGACAACTACTCCAGGAGAAGGTGGAGACAGATCCAATACTTGGCGGATCTGTTCTGGGAAAGATGGAGGAAGGAGTATCTACCTCTTCTCCAAAGTAGGCAGAAGTGGGCAAAGGAGAGAAGAAGTATGCGGGTTGGTGACCTCGTGATGATTGCGGATAACTCACGCTTGGAACATCGGAAGAATCCAAGATGTCATGAAAGTCAAGAACGGCATTGTGAGGGTGGTAAAGGTCAGGACCGGCTCGACACTATTTACGCGTCCTGTGGCAAAACTTTGTCTCATTCTGGAATCAGACTTTAATGATTAGTGTGCGAGCTGTGTAGGGATGGACAGTTTCGATTGTTACATGCTGTGCATGCTACTGCCGCTATCTCTTTTGACCATGGCATCGCGCCCATACATTCCATCATTGCTCTTGGCGGCATGTTTCTTAACGAACTTCCATAGGTCGTTCAACTCTACGGTCATCCCCTTTTGCCTATTGCTGTAGACGACGTTCCTGCACCTGTCGTCAACGTACAACGGTAGCTTTCCCACGAATTGCATGAGCTTGTCGGGATACTGCAGGACCATGATGATCCATCAAATGACATGAAATACTACGAATATCATTGCATAATCGCATAATACAAACATGAAGATAATAATGGAAATAGTAGTGTAGATGAACATATTTCATAACTGTTCAGGGCCACAAGAAATCATATTTATAACTTACAACCCAAATACATCTTTTAGAAACACATTTTGTCTAGTCCATATATATATATATATATATATGCATATGTCCAATGATCTTAGCTTCCCATCCATGTGGATGTATACTAAACAATCCTTTTCATTGCATGTGATTTGTTTTAGCTGGAATGCTGGAATCTTCGCAAATGCTGCGTTGGCATAAAATAACAACCATTAAGTAGCTTTGTAAGCTCGTGCAGGGCGTCGCATTACGTTCACGCGTGTCCTCACACTCATCCTCTCCTCCAGGGCGTCGCAGTACGTTCACGCGAGTCATTACAAATTCAAATTCAAATTGAAATTGAAATAAAGTTTATTGCACAGATAATCGTACATCATACAGGCAAATATGGTACAAACTACGATAAAACAAATTCCTAGGCTCATAAAAACATCATAATACATGATAATAAATGTTTCGGTTATTTAACATAAATGAACGTTCTATCCAAAAAACAACAAGACTTGAAACTACTGTAATAAAATACAAACTGCTAAACTACGTTCACGAACAACTTTCATCTCACTATCGCGGTAAGTATCGCGTGCCGTGGATAGTAACGTATGGTATCGGAAACTGCACGCACCCTCAGTTCATATGTAGGACTAGTAAAGTCTGGGTGTTCGTCTAAACCTATCTGTATTTAGCTTGCGATATGTGCTGTGATTTACTTCATTATTTGTATATATGACCATTTCTCTTTTGGGTGGATCTTGTCGTAGCTTCAATGAATGTTCGATAAACACTTTGACAGTTGGAGGACGTCGGCCACATGATTTGTGATGAATAACCATTTTATGCATGATTTCCCTACAAATGTTAAGTGTCGAAATTTGTCTTCAATCTTTTTTCTGATGTCGTTCGTCGCAGTGGATGTGGTGTCGCTCCTCCATACACTGTCCATCGTACAGCACTTCTCTGGGCGACAATACCGTTCCACTCAGATTCTTGACCTGCAAGGAAATCGCCATACTTCACACGAATCACAATATCTATTCGTGCACCTCTTCTTTTCACTGTGCCACGCTTCATCTTGAATAGTCGCTCCATTTCGTCTACCTCGACTTCTCTTACATCGTTCATGTGTCCTATTTCGAAACGTTAAATGCCGTGAGTCATGCTGTCTTGACCTCGCAGCGTTAGCTTATACACGCTTCATTGAAACTGGGGCGCCTCCGCCGGGCGGGCCGGCCGGCCATTATGGACTATTTGGATGTCAACTGTGTGAGGGTTGATTTTACCCCACTGTCCATCGTCCTCTCATGACAGCCTACGATAAGCAGCTTCGTAAACGCATGCTTCGTATTGAAGAGGATGCGATATTTGTGGGAATGAGGAGCACTCATCTTTTGCACACGTTCCTTACATCTCAAGAGTCCTCGATCCTCAAAGAGGCCAAGTTAACTTAATTGCGTCGACCATATCGTGCGAATAATCCGAGAAGAAGGAATCCGTTGGTGGTGCCCTAGCCGGCGGAGAAGGATTCTTATGTGCTCGCACCTCGGGTCTATGCCCGGCTTACGGCCTTATTACAGCATAGTACGGCGTATAATCATGCATGTTGCATTTGTGTCTTACAACGGGTTCGAGGCGCGACCGTACACCGCTAATTGTTCTTCTATTCGAAACCTACGACATTACAGTGCTAGGGGTTGCTACAATAGCTACACCCCATGGGGTTGGAGTTCCACATCCCTGTATAGGTTGCAAAATTGCACCCCACTACAGGGTGCATTTGTGCACCCCATTGGGTTGCAAATTGCACCCCTGTATAGGGTTGCAAGTTACACCCCAGTATAGAGTGCATTTCCCGAGCATATTCGGTCACAATTGCACCCTAAGGGGTGCACGTTTCAACATATATGCATGGGTGCAAATATCAAGCCTTGCTCCCATGACAGCTACAAATAGACACACAAATACTATGTATATTCAGTATTGCAATTTATGTATCACGAAACAATATTGCTGTAAAAGAAAGTATGAAGTCATAAACAATATATGGGAAATGTACACCAAGTTTTACCATGAAAAATGCCACAATTCCTTGCAATCAGCAAGAACGAAACTCGTATCTAAGGACTGCTATGTTAATAAGTAAATCGCTATATACCATGCATATATAATGCATATATATACAGCAGCTATAATAAGCAAGCATATATATCGACTACAAAAAATTACTACATCTTCAGTGCACTCCTTATAACAAAGTGGTTGCGAGCAGTGAAATTACTTTAATATCTTACAATGTTGTTATATCAAGGTTACTGAAAATGTCAATAACTAACTGACGAGCCTACCAACCAGGAAAAAGACTGTTACAACGACAGTTTGTTATACATATATCAGTGTTCTTTATAACGAGTCGACTCTATACATGTATCATCAAAATGAACAGATTCTTGCATCTGCACGAAGTCGACTAATATTTACTTTCATTGTAATAGGTGCATAATGACGATGATCATGTACAATTGCTATACAAAGTCATTTCAAATATAATCACTTCAAACTGACATGTTGAACAAAGAGATTAACTCCAAGTAATATTTGCTGAAGAAATGTAATTGCAAGTACTTTTTCACTTCACATAAAATCATGACCTCACATTTCGACTCATGTGAATGGTCAATTCACCAATAAATCATCCAAACTATTGATACAATACGGTCAAGTGAAATACACGTATCTAGACGTGTTATAAAAACAATCGTTACTGTTGTGTTGTGTATTGAAATCTTGTTTACAATATTGTGCTGCCACCTATATGGTGTTATGGTAACTATGTAGGCTACCCATAAGTCTCTCTCTTTCCGGTGTACCATGTAATAACGGCATGCAATAAATACGAGTTCCATTTACAAGAGCAGATTATTCTTTATATAAGAACTTTGAATACAATATCTGGCGACGAGGATGTGCAACAACACCCACTGCATCAACGGAAGACAAGGGGGAGATCGGATGTGAATCTGTGAGTAGAAAAATTCCTCGCAAAAATTTACTTGTCGAACGAGACCACACGTCCTTCTGCGACCGTCTCCACGGAAGATATGGCCTTACCGAACTTCCCAGCCTTCGAAGTGCAAGCCGACAACAACGTTGGACCCAGATGGGACAAATGGATTTCCCGATACGAGCGACTGATCACGGCGATGGACATTGCAAACCCCGTACGAAAGCAAGCCCTGCTCCTTCACTATGGTGGACCTGATCTAGACGAAATCCATGACACGCTGACCGTGGAGGCACCCGACGAAAATCACGATGTTTACCAACGATCGAAAGATGCTCTCACTGCCTACTTCACGCCAAAGAAAAACACAGCATTCGAAGTATATACATTCAGGCAGGCAGCACAACTCGAAGGTGAGAAAATTAACACTTTCGTTACGAGACTCAGAAAATTGGCGAAATCATGTGATTTTTCTGAGCCAGAAAAGGAATTCAATTCTTTCTCAAATTTTCAATGATATTACACTCACAGGTATACAAGATGAGGTTTGTATGCACGATACATGAACGGCCATTTTATATGTTACTCAACTTAAATTTCACTTAATAAACCTATTCACAATTCTTGAAACATTTGTCAGTTAATTCTTCTGAATTTCCTGGCCAAAGAAAACATCTCAGAGTCATTACAAGAATTTGATTTTTACATTGTTAGAGATATATTTCTGGCCTGCAACTGTTATATGTCATACATGTAGAGTAACCGGATGTTTCATTAGGGAAGAAAGTACTAATTTTATTTTTGCTTCTGTAATGACATAACTCATACGAATACAAACATTCTTTCAAGTTTGAAAATAATTCGAA
>NW_014578252.1:158659-181346 GCF_000485595.1 Priapulus caudatus
GATGCCTGGTCGCTAGCCGCATGTCGATATTTTCATAATATCACTTCCCCGTAGAAGTGTAGGGCCTATATAGTAGATATCCTATAGTTTGCCGTCAATTGTTATCATTAGGTTTCCTGACTTAGCAAACTTAATCATGGCCCCACAACTCCAATTACAAGTAGGCTAGGCCTACCTAACTTGGGCATAATAATAAAAAACCAATAACAAAAATAATAAATAAGAATAATATTGCACTATGGAATTATATCATATAATATCTTATAATCTTATATATATATCTATATATATATATAAGAATATATATATATAGATTATAAGATATAATTATAATATAATCTAATAAGATATATTAATAGATTATAAGATATATTAAGATTATATATCTTATATCTTATATATTAAATATATATATCTTATAATCTTATATATAATATAATTTAAATACATTTATGCTATTTAAAGAAATTTTATTTAAACGGCTAAGGATTTTTATATGGGCCAAGACTATAGAGAGAGCACTGTTAAGCACTCCCTATTCATGCAACCCAGCCACTTCACTCATGATTTTATCCAGAGAGACCGGATACAAGATGGCCTTGCGCAAAAGATGCGTTGTTCCCCGACCGCGAAAGCGCGTTAAGCGCGCACTCCGCGGGACTGGGCGCACGCGACCGCGGGATGTATAGCTATATAGCTCCCGCTATACGCATGTCGCGCGCCGAAGGAAGGCGGGCGCGCGAATGCGTATAGCGGGTATTGTATTCAAAGTTCTTATATAAAGAATAATCTGCTCTTGTAAATGGAACTCGTATTATTGCATGCCGTTATTACATGGTACACCGGAAAGAGAGAGACTTATGGGTAGCCTACATAGTTACCATAACACCGTATAGGTGGCAGCACAATGTTGTAACCAAGATTTCAATACACAACACAACATCTCTCCCCTCTTTAGTTAGAAATTACTTCGAGTTAAAACTAAAATCACTATTAACAAGACTAAAATTATTGAAGTTATTAACTGACATTAATCTCAAAATTGCACACTGATGAAAGTCACAGAATTTTGAAATTGCACACTATACTAGAGATTGCATACTGCATACTACATACTATACTAGAGATATTGGTCCTCATTGTTATTGAGCAAATTGGGAGGAGAGGTTACCAGCACTTCACTCCCATGTGGTTTTCACAACCTATGTGTATGTGCATAGACATACGTAGTCCTTGAAGCGGACAGGAGGACGACTTGTTCTCTCCGGTCTGTTCGATGTCTTTCTGGACTCCTCAGACAGGGTCTCAGGGGTGTGTTATTCGGATGTCCTGGAGGGTCCTTTGGTGGTCTGATTGGGTCGTCTAACTCTAAGGCATCGGGTTCCGGTAGTCTCCATTGGAATGGTTTGAAGTAGGAGACATTCCGTGTCACACTGTATCCACCCCTTGTTGCAGTTACCATGGAGCCCTTCCTAGCGGTGATGGTCAGAGGCTGAGGGTCGAATGGAGTGGACATCTTATTCGTGCGGCGCTGTTTGACCAGTACTGTGTCGCCTATGGAGAGTGGCGAGACTTTGGCGTTCTTGCGGCTGTCGTAATAGGCCTTTGCCTTAGCCTTTCTCAGCTCGTCTGTTGTCTTGATGACCTTGTGGACGTTCCTAGAAGCAACAGCTGGTAGGCTGCGTGATGGAAGTGTGGTCCTGATTTGCCTGTTATATAGGGCTTCGGCTGGAGAAACAGCAGTAGTGGCATGAGGAGTTGCTCGGTATTGTCTCAGGAATGTGTTAAACTCCTGCTTCCAACTTCTGTGGTCAACATGAGCAGCTCTGATGGACTTCATGAGGGGGCTCATGAAATGTTCAGCCTCCCCGTTGGCTTGCGGCCATAGTGGTGTGACAGGTCTGTGCCTGAATCCAAGGTGTTTGGCGAACATTTTGAAGTCTTCGCTGTTGAAAGGTGGTCCATTGTCAGAATAGACAGTTTCTGGGATGCCATGTCTAGCGAACATTGCGTCTAACTTGGGTATAACAGTCTTTGCAGAAGTTGACGATATAATCTCTACCTCAGGGAAACGACTGTAGTTGTCTATGGCAACCAAAAGCACATCACCCGACGGAAGTGGGCCAAGAAAGTCAATGGAGATTTCTTTCCATGGGCCGCCAGGCAACGGTCTAGGCTTGAGCGGTTCTGGTGGGCTGGAATGACTGGAAGATGCCTGACATGGTAGGCACTGTTTTACTGTGTCTTCGGCTATGGAGTCTATGTTAGGGAACCAAACTTTTTCCCGGAGCAGCTGTTTGGTTTTGACTATTCCCTGGTGGCCTGCATGGGCGAGACTAACAGCTTGGGCATGGAGACTGGACGGCAGTACTATACGTGATCCACGGAGGATGATATCTCCACAGACTGTTAGTTCTTGCCAGACTTTCTTGAAACTTTGGACCAGGGGTTCCCACTTGCCCATCCGGATGGATGTCATGACTGCTTGGAGCTTGGTGTCTGTTTTAGTTTCTTCTGCCACTTGCTCCATAGTCATTGCTTTTGGCACAGCATTCTTACAGACGTAATTAACAAAGTCCTCAGCTCTGTCAGTCTTGGATGGTGTTTTTGAGGCAGGGTGGCGACTCAGGTAGTCGGCGGGATTCTTGTCATCTTTACCGGGACGGTATTTCAGCTGGAAGTTGTAGGGTGTGAGACGGAGTCTCCAGCGTTCTATTCGTGCAGTTGCTGGCCTCTGGCTTTTGAAGATACCGATTAGTGGCTTGTGATCGTGGAGGATGTGAATGCAGAGCCGTAAAGGTAAAGGTGGAAATGTTCTGTACCCCATACAGTGGCCAGCATCTCCCGCTCAGTCTGGGAGTATCGTCGTTCCACGTCGGTTAACGCTTTGCTGGCGTAGCTGACTATCTTTCCGTCTTGAGTCAGTATTGCTCCGAGGCGCCGTTGGGCTAGCATCAACCATCAGATCTGAGTCTTTGTGGGTCGAAGTACGTCATTATCTGTGCTGACGAGAGGGCTTGCTTCAGCTTGTTGAAGGCTTCGGTGTGGCTTTCTTCCCATTGCCATGGGCATCTTGGCGAGTCAGCTGTCTGAGTGTGTGGTGACGGTAGCAAAGTTAGGCATGAATCGGGCAACATATTGAGCCATGCCCAGGAATGATCTTAATTCCGAGACGTTGGTAGGTGGACTGGCACTTGTTATGGCTTCAACCTTTTGAGGATCTGCTCTAACACCTTCGCTGCTGAAGATGTGACCGTAGAATGTCACAGATGCCTGGGACAGTTTACACTTGTTCTTGTTGAGCTTGGCATTCACCTGGCGTAGGCGGTGTAGAACAGTGTGTAGCCGCTGATCATGTTCGGCTTGGTCTTTGCCGTGCACCACAATATCGTCTGAGATGTTCTTGACACCAGGAATGTCGCGTATCGTCTCCTCTACAGCATTCTGGAATATCTCGGATGCTGCGTTTATTCCAAACATCAGTCTTTTGTATCTGTACAGGGCGACATGTGAGCTAAAGGTGGTGATGTGGCGGCTGTTCGGGTCTAGCTCAAGCTGGTGATACCCGGAGGCAAGATCTAAGGTGCTGAAGACGGTTGAGCCATTTAGGTCTGTTATAAGGTCGTCAATTGTTGGCATGAGGTGTTTGACTCTCTTAACAGCTTTGTTGGCCTCTCTCATATCGACACACAGACGGAATTCGCCGCTTTTCTTTGGCACCACGACGAGTGGACTGACCCATGGAGTTGGTCCTTCGGCTTTCTCTATGATGTCGAGGTCCTCAAGGCGCTTGAGCTCTTTCTCCACGTCTTTTCTGATGTGAAACGGAATGCGTCGGTGAGGTTGCTGTTTAGGCTGTACTGTCTCATCGATGTGGAGGGTCACAACTTTGTTGCGGAATTTTCCTATTCCCTCGAAGAGGTCTGGGTATTCACCATATATTCGCTGTGTGTAGCAGTCAGCAGAAGGCTTTGATTGTTCTCTCACATTCTGAGCTAGTGACAGGATGCCGAGGTCCTGTGCAGTCTGGAAACTAAGGAGGTTGCCTCCTTTACCTTTAACGATGTGAATACGTGCTGACGTGTGACAGTCTTTGAATGACATCAGGGCTGTGGTGACCCCTAGCATAGGCAGTGGAGTTGATGATCCATATGGGTATACCAGCGACGTTGGTGGCTCGAGTGGCTGAAGGCAGCGGAGTTTCTCATAAGTGTCTGAGTCAATGATGTTGACAGAGGCGCCTGTGTCTATTGTCATGTTGATGGCTGTATTGCCAATCCTCACGGAGCGTGTTGGAAGTCTGCTCCTGGGCGCCTTGTTGGAAAGGATATTCTCACTGGGGTATGGCACTTCATGAGCGGTGAAGGCATAGTCTGTGTCGCTGTCGTTGTCTGGTTGGTGTGGCCGTATCATGTTGGCTGACTGGTGTGATGGTGCCTCTTGTCGGTGGTGCCGTCCATTCTGTCCACGCGACGATCTGCATACTCTGGAAAAGTGTCCAATCTTAAGACAGGCACTGCAGGTTTTCCCTCTGGCAGGGCAGCGAGAGTGTGATGCTTGGTAGCCACAGTAGTCACACAAACCTGACTTTCCTGTCGATTTGTTACTCTGGCTGTAGTGGCGTCGATTTCTACCACGTGACATGGAGCGCCCTCTGTTGGGGGGCCTGCTGTTACGGCGATGTGCACTATGTTGTCTGTCGTGGATGGCATACACGGAGGCAGTAGAGGTTTGGTGTGAGGTCTCTACTTTTGTGGCCTGTATTTCACTAATCTCTAGTGATCTGGCAAGTTTTACAAGTTCATCAAGCTCTAAATCTCCTCTGAGTGCACGACGTCTGAGTGGCTGAGATGAACAGGAGAAAATAACTTGATTGGCCCTAGCTTTAATTTTTTAATTTTTTTAATAATGTAATTTATTTTTCGGATGTGATGGGATAGATGTGTAGGTGTAGACACGCCTGGGACAACTATAAAGGAAACGTCGCAAAGAAACAACAAGGTAAGGGCGATAATGGAGTTGGAGCGGCCGAGTTAGCGGGTGGCATCACCATACAGAGGCTGTCTGCCAACGCAGGGTCTCCAACCCTGTGAACTCCAAATGCGGAATGAAATTGATGGACAGGTGGGGGGCGAAATTAACCCTGGCTGCCGCAGGCAGTCCCGCGTGCCGTAGGCATGCTAGTGCTAGGGGGATAAATTTTGAAATATTTAAGCCATTTTCCTGCAATCTGAGGCATACTGTGGGCCATATTCTCATGTCTGATGACACTATCTCAACCCTAGATTCAACCCTATAAGTTAGGATTCAAAACACTTTTCATGACTTTTCAGAGCGTACACAGTTTGGTTACTATAGTAATAATACTTGTATTAAAACACAGGTAAGGTAATTTCTCACAATTTCACGTGTTTTTGTATGTTTGCAACCATACTTTTTGGCTATTTGTGAGTCTGGAAACATTTTCTTGAAGAATTCATTTGCATGGTCTGCCGCCCTCAAAGGCACATTGTGTTCAATTAAATAATCCGTAAATCTCATTTCTGCGTCAAGACAGACAATTCTCTATCTGCTGCAAAGAAGCTTGATATATTGGGTATAGATTCCACTGCAACCGCATATCACTTGTGCTTTTGAGAGACTATATATGCCTCTGGCTGTCACTCCTTCCACCGTGCCCCACTTGAAAGTCTGTCTTGCATACCATGCAATAGCCATGATTAACACCGAGTTTTGACTTCACAAGTACAGGCCACATCTGTGTATATTCGTTCCTGAATTTCTGTAAGTCGGGTTTTTTGGATGGCAATGGCTATTGGACGCCATTCTCCCCACGTGTTAATCTGATTAGCAGACAAACTACGCGACACCTTACAGACAGCGCCTGTCTGACTAGGCTGTTCCATTTACCGTAGACATGCCAGATACAAAATGCATAGAAACACATTATAACACTGAGCGATGCTAAGGGGTGCAAAACTAAGGTAATGGCAGAGCGTGCATTTCCAAGAAACGACTCGCGCAGTGACGGCTATTAATAAACTTGCTGCATCTCTACTGCACCAGCGCGTGGCCAGTGCCAGGCACCGGCTAAAAAAAAACAATGTGTCCAAGCGAACAATGCGAACAATCAGTGCAAATTTTATACAGTGCAACTGAAATGAGAAATATAGCCTTGCCGCTGCGGAATGCAGAAATTAAGCCTAGAAATCGTAATGATTCCGCAGAATGCGGAATGGTTGGAGACCCTGCCAACGTGGAAGGAAAATGCCAGAAGTATTCCCGAATCGGACGTTTAACCCTAGTGTCATTGGAGGAGAAAGAAGTGACACTCGAAAACATTAAAGGCGCCTGTAAAGTCCATTTAAATACAAATTTGGAGTGCAGTGTGCTCGCCGGAGAAAGCGGCCCCTCTTACACAGACGAGAGCCAAATCCAAAACTGGAAGGTAATCCACATCAGATTTATTGAAGGTTTTCCCTCGAACAAGCCAGAAAGCCACCAAAGCGAGCCTACTACTAGTACTAGACAAGGAGAGTTCTAAAGACGAAGGCCGATGCCCAAGAGTGGTGAAGTCGTCAGTTGTTCCGTATGTGTCACTCAGCCAAATGTTGGATTTAGGCAAGTTAATTGTCCCACACTTAAAGAGTTTTCCATAGCAGATGGCATAGGGTGGCTAGATCCGTTTGAGGTCACCATCTCACTACAGCAAAAAACCATTTTCCAATGGCACTTTTCGTGAGGCCTATTTGGAAAAATGTCATTGCTGGACTCCCTAAAGGAAAGTACGTTCTGAAGACATACATGAAGGATGAAGTGCCAGGCATAGAAAGGTTATTTGGAAAAAATAGAAGCTCACACCAGGAAATCCATTCAGCTGAATACGCTGGCACGAAATTTCGCACAAAGCATGGCCCTGGAGGCACCGGTCCTTAAATTTGGAAAGAAATTCAGCTACCATAAGGTGTATTTTTCCTCTTTAAACAACGAATTTGTGACACAGGACACAAGGAACATTCGTGAAGTTTATCAATAACACTATCCTTCTTTGAGCTTGTGGAGTGTAGCGAGGGTGGCTTCGGCCATCTTCGTTTTTTTCTGTCGTGCCTTCTGGACTGTATGCGCCCAGGTTATTCCGAAGAAACTGAGTATATTAATTACTATAATACCAAATGTGTAAGATGACTTGTGCAGGTTAAAGGGGGGCTGATTATACGGTGAGATCCTGTCCTTCCCCGTGCCTGTCCACGCTGTTTTCCCTGTTAGCCGCTTTCCTTCTCCTGCACCCCTCTCTCCTTGCCTCGTTCCTGTTCCTTCCACTCCCGTTCCTTCTCCACGCCGTTTTCGCTCCCGATCCAGTTAGCCGCTCTCCTCCTTCTGCACCTGTCTCTCCTTGCCTCGTTCGTGTTCCTTCCCCTCCTGTTCCTTCTCCATGCAGTTTTCGTTCCTGATCCGCTGTTAGCGGCTCTCCTCCTCCCGCACCCATCTCTTCCCCTCGTCATTTCCGATTGCGGGCACGTACGAGGGCTCCTCCCATCTGCTACGCTACTGATGAATATCATGTGTGGTTTGCACGGCACGTGCAGGAGTTAGCTGTGGCGAGGGCAGTCCAGGAAGAGCGGAGCTGTGAGCGTCGGATCGCTATACGGAATCTTCGAGTAAGAGCAGTTGATTCAGGCGGTAGACCAGCGGAATAAGCTCAACCGGTCGACGCAGTAGCAACAGCAGATGTTCCCAAGGCAGTAGCTGACCCAGTTATTGGGGAAGCAGCAGCCTCGGTGCCCGCAGCAGCGACTGCAGCGGCAGTTGATGCAGCAGCCACGGTCCTGACGCAGCAGCAGCACAAGCCCGACGGACCGCGTCCAAGAAACGTAAACGCGGGAACAATTGGACCCATCACAAAAGAGCGTGAGATCACCATGCCAAAGTTGGTGAGGGTAGGGAAGTTGTCGTTGTGGTGGCAGCACCGCGACCGGCACGGCGAGAGAGGCCTCCGCCTGCTATTCCACTGCAGAGGAGCACCCGGGTTAAAAACGCCGTTGTGCCTTTTCAATGCCCGTGATGCTCCTCGGGCGTGCCTCAAAATCCTGGCTGGGTGCAAAATCCTGTTTGGCTTATGTGATGTTTATAATTGACCCGTGGCTTACGCTTCTTGGCTCGCCTATCTCGTTCTATCCTGAGAAATGCCGTCATGTGACTTCCTGCAGACTGCACATGGTATTCATTAGAATCGTAGCATTTGCCATTATCACTAGTCCTATATTGAAATGATCAAATCCACCTAAAACCTGTCTGATCTTCAATTTTCTTCTGATTCTAAATTCTATTCAATCCATTACTGTTTCAAATTTTCAACTTCAATTACAATTTCAAATTCAATTTCAATTTCAATTTCAATTTTCAATTTCAAAAATTCAAATTTTCTGTGTGATACGTAATCTATCTGCCGATTGTAGTGTTGACGATAGTAGAGTGGTGCTGACTACTGGTGTGGTGAGAGCTGGAACTACAGGTAAAAACATGGCTGCACCCCTTACAAGGAGCGTGTCAACTGAGTATAAATAAAATCATGTATTGTGGCTAATAATCGTCTATCCTTAACTAGTCTATAAACATAACACTGGTGATGAGGATGTCTTTACCAGAATTCGCAGTTTGACGTCAATTCTGATGGCAATATCGGCCCAAGATGGACCAAATGGCTCGCAAGGTTCAACAGACTCATGACGGCGCTTGATATCACAGATGCTACTCGCATGCAGGCACTTCTCCTACACTATGGGGGACCTGAAGTGGACGAAATATACGATACACTGACTGTGCCGGCCATGGTGTCCTAGGGGAGTCATTAGTAGTCCTCCTGTACTTTTTAAATCTGAAAGCCTGTGCCACTACTGGAGTTCCGCCAGCCGAAGCGCTGTATAGTAGATGTTTTCGTGTACAACTACCACAGCTACCAGCCAGAGTGTTGCCTGACATGCCAGATATTCGACAGAAGATCAAGGAGAGAGACGCTCACCAGAAAAGAAGAATGAAGGAATACGCTGACAACAGACGGAATTCAAAGGGAAATGAGATCCAGCCAGGAGACACCGTCTTACTCAAACAGCCACGTACCAATAAGATTCCGCACTTCGATCCTAACCCGCTGACCGTCGAGTCGCAAAGGCTCCATGATAACCGCGTCTAACAAGAATAAGCGCATCACACGGAACACAGTGTTCTTCAAGCCGTTACCGCAGCTTATCCGCCGAGAAATCATCGACGACGATGATGACGTGATTTGAGATCCACCAATTCGCGCTCCACCAGGATACGTGGATGGACCTCCCCTGAGATCTTGTCTTCGACAACCGCAAGTTCGTCGTTCAATGAGAGAACGGAAACTTCCTGTCTGCTTTAATGATGTGTACATATATGCATAGTGTGTTTGCGCCAGAACGGTAGACTATGGTGATGTGCTAGTAACTTCTCCCCTAGCTACTGCGCTTGCTCTCATATGCCTTCGAAGCATCTAAGTTACCGCCTAATCTATATTATGTAGATCTTCGTGTATTAGCAACCTAGACTGTTTCAATTCGCATACGAGTAATTTAGACTGTTCACTCTCTGCATAGTTCCATGCAAGTAATTTGCACTGGTTTATTTCGCGTTATTTAAACTCGTTTACTTCGCGCGAGTTGAACTTTTACTTCGCGTTACAGACTGTGTAACTTCTACCTAATTCAAATTCTTAAGTCATCACCGGGCATATCCCAAGTTACACTCAAAGTCATTCATCCAAGGAGGAAAGGGATGTAGTGTTGACGATAGTAGAGTGGCGCTGACTACTGGGGTGGTGAGAGCTGGAACGAGAGGGAAAAACATGGCTGCGCCTATGATAGGATGGAGCGTGTCAACTGAGTATCAATAAAATCATGTTTTGTGGCTAATAATCGTCTATCCTTAACTAGTCTATAAACATAACACCGATCAAATCTGCCTAAAGCCTCACTGACCTTCAAATTTCTTCTACATCTCAACAATTCTATATAATCTATGAATCCTGTACACTAATTATTTAACTACATCCAACTCCTTTCATTCCCCCATTTTTGTAGTATTTTTGTAGTATTTTTGTAGTGTATAATATGCTAACACTTTAATTAAAAATGATATCTGTTTAGTTACTTTATAAATGTTATATAATGTTGAGACGACTTTATTAAACCAGGCTACAAAGCGTAAAGATAGAATACTCTCGGTAGCGGCCGATCGCGCTAGGTGTATAATCCTTACTCAGTTTGTAGAGAGTACGTGTTTATAATTTTGCAGAAATTAGTTGGTTTAGTTCCGTTATGACTTATGTTGACAACTTGTTACTTTTAAAATGCCTGGATATGGGATGTTGGTTATTGATAGTCATCACAACAGATTATATGTCACTCGCACAAAAATGCAAGTGCTTATATTACATTTTTATACTCGCAATTTCGGAAATCCACTCGCATTTTACGAGTGTGCGAGCGTTAATTTCGAACCCTGCATATTAAAATTGTCACTAGCCCCCTACAATGGAAATAGGTGGACAAAAATTACATGCGTCTAAACAGAGGAATTGCTCCGACTTGTGATTGGAAGATAAAAATAGAATATGTGACGTGTCGATTACTTTCATTTTGGCATTTAGCCGATGACTCGAGTATGAGCAATATCGCGCGTACAAATTTGCTAATTAATTAAGCTAATTTCGACCTTCAATAAACTCAAGCCCTACAGGGATCATAGCTAAGACGTGTCTATAATAGCTAGAATTTATAGCAATGTAACTCAAATCGTTCGCACCATATGATAGTTAGTACACTTTCCTACCGGCCATAGCCACGCGTATAAAATATTAGCCTATGATCGATACCGCGAGTGCATATTTGCTAATTAATTAGACTAATCGTGCTTCACTAGACTCAAAATTCACAGAGATTAAGGCTAAGACATGTCTCTATAATAGCTAGAATTTATAGAAATGCAACTCATATCGTTCGCAACATATGATAGTTACTAACTTAGTACACTTTCCTACCGGTCATACCATAATAGCGTATGAGGTGGGGTATGCAAAATGAAAACAACACATCACGAATTCTATTTTTATCCTCCAATCACAGGTCGGAGCAATTCCTCTGTTTAGACGCATGTCAAAAATTGGGGATGGGGTGGGGGATGGGGGTTACCCTACATGAGAAAAGTGGGTCCCTTACCTTACTCCCTGTTACCTGTACAGTGGCATCACTGTAGAATTGAGCAACCATTCCCCCAGCTGTTTCAAAGTAAAATAAATTACTTTTTTAATTTATTCCTTTACTAACTTAAATTATCTATAACTTAAGGGTTATGCTTACATTCGCGGTAAATGCTTCCTTCCTCCTCGGGCGTTTAGGTTTTCCCACACCACCTCTCTCCTCAAGACAGTCTGGATTTACATCGGCCACCACGTCGTACACGACATTTCTGGGTACATTTAACTCGTGCATTTCTCGGATTTTCGTTTGAAGGGCACTGTATCCCAACAATTTTCCTGGTCCTACTATTTCTTTCTCTACAGCCGCTTTGACCTCCTCTATATCGATATTGTAGTCAATATATTTTATGCCAAAGTGGTGCAGACGACGAGGAAACGTACGAGGGCTCCAGGGATACATCGGATACTTAATTTCCATAAGATCTACACTCTCTGATTGACGTAGGTTACGCCAAGTCATCTTCCCAATCCGAGTTTCTTATTCTAGACGCCATGATGGAGCAAAGACATGCTCGCAAGGGATTGTGGGATATGTATAAGGTCGACTGGTGCTAGCTCCCACCTATCAGCTTACTTACTCGATGGGTGCGAGATAGCACCAGGCTAATGTATTTAAGGTTTACCCGAGTTCCATTGTGGGCTATGGCATTGCTGGACCACCATAGTATGGCTATGGTGCTATGGCGTTGCTGGGCCAGTGCAGCGTTTTTATTTTATTTTTATTTTATTTTATTTTTATTTTTTTATAATTAAAAATAAAAAAATTTAAATTTAAAAAAGAATAAACAAATAAAAACAAATAAACAAATAAACAAATAACAATTATAACTGCTGTTAAACACCGGAAAATCGCTATGGCGTCACTGGGCCACCATACTACAGTCAAACCCCGTTAGTATGAAACTGACGGGCCAAAGAAAAATAATTGTATTAAGCGGGTTTCGTATTAACCACTTCAACATATATTAGCCCCAAATTAACAAAGAAAAAATTATGGATTACAATGTGTGTACAAGGTATTTTATATAGGTTTATATATAATTAAGAAATTTAGTAGCATTTAATTGTTCACAAATACTATAGATACAATTACTGCTAAGCCTAAACTCCTCATTCAATTACTACTATTCATTACTACAGTCACACCCCGTTAGTACGAAACTGACGGGCCAAATAAAAAGAATCGTATTAAAAGCGGTTTCCGTATATTATATTAGCCGTAATTTGAAGAGAAAAACTATGGATCAGAAGGTCAGGACTATGGATCAGGTTATATATGGAATTGAAAATACCGGGATATAAAATTGTATGTTAGTAAGAGGATCCTTGTATTATTGTCTTCGTATCAAGTCAATATTTTACTCAAAAATAACTATGAATCGGGACGGGATTTAGAGAAATTATTGTAGTCTCATCAGCGTAACGAGCGAATATGGCCGCCGGAGGCAGCCATTTCGCAAGTATTACTTGTTGTGTTAGTGATTACACCATTGGTTAAAGGACCGGACACACTAGGCGATGGCATCGGGCGATGGCATCGGGCGATGTAATCGCCCAATTCCATCGCGCGAGTCGAGTGGACACACTAGGCGATTAAATCGGGCAATTTACACGCAGCGCCGTTGTGCTGGAAAAAAAATACATTGTGATTTCGCGCATTGTGTCTGAGCGCATTGTGTTCACTCTGGTTCAGTCATCAGAAATTATGCATGTGCTTGTTGTTTATTGGCTGATGAATTGTACAATCGGGCGATGTTATCGCCGGCCGCGGACACACTAGGTGATGGCATCGGCCGATGGCATCGGGCGATAATATCAAAACTTTTTGATCTGTGCGATGGCATCGGCCGATGGAATCGGCGGCGATTGAGTGGACACACTAGGCAATTTTCATGGCGATTAAATCGCCATATGCCATCGGCCGATGCCATCGCCTAGTGTGTCCGGCTCTTAACGCGTGTTCAAGTGTTAACATATAGCTAGTGACGGTGGCTCCTGCTACCAGACTGCCGTATATAAGCGCTGCACGTGAGGCAGTCGCTCTCTTTACATCATGTAAGCAAGCCACACTGACGTGTGAATAAACAGCTCCTAAGTTACTCACAATCTTATACGTTTCTATAACGCAACATTACTAATCATTAGTGATGTCACAATCATCGATTATACTCGATCATCGGTTGAACAGTGGCTCGAACCAAGCACTTGGTTATCAAAATCCATAATCAATTTCATCAAAAAAAATCGAAATAAATGTAAAACTTGAACAAGAAAACTTGGAAAAGTGATAAGAATCAGAGATATCATCGCTACTATACAAGTTATCCTTTATTTACATACATGTATTATACACACAGTAGTAAACAGTGCAAAACAAACAGTAAACAGGGCTAAACAAGCAGTAAACAGGGCTAAACAAGCACATACATGCACACACGTACATGCACACGACGTTACGCACACGCAGGCATTCAACACTCCGAGTAACCGATTGTAACCGATCATCGGTTACTTGGGTCCAACCGTTGATCGATTACGAAATTACAACCGATTGACAACACTACAGTAATCATGGCAACGTTGAAAATGAAAAATCATATTTGTACCTGGTAAGTCTCTTCGTTTTAATATGCAAACCATAGACACTTTGGATTTTTATGCACTATACTATAATTTTGATATTCTCTTCGGAGCTCAAACGGGAGTTGGAAAGCAGCGTGGCAGTTTCCTAAAATGCAGTGCGCCACCTATAGCCCTATACTTACAGCCATTTACATTAACTGGGCAACGACAGCAAACACGATAATTGTGTGATTTTGCGTGACACAGCTCGGTTACGAACGCAGACAGTATGTTGTTATAACAAGTGAACACTGGCCTTCAAATAGAAACAAATATCGAGTAGAATGGATGCATATTTGTATTGTAATCGTGTGAAATCAAGCAAGCGACGAGCGAATATTGGCATCTTGCTTTTCTACAGGTCTGCTCTATATAAATTTATGTGTCAGTGAGCGGCAGCGTGCGTGCGGTATACATGTGTGTTGCAGAGGAGCATTTGGACGGCATTTACAGAAAATTGTCGGTAATAATAGGAGAAAGAGAGTAGAGAAACATTAAGACTTTGGTAGTAAATATTTTTTATTATTTAGCATTATATTTTATTGAAACGCTCCAAGTGCCTGTGCACCAAGCGGCTTAGATACAATAATGTAACCCGACAAGAGTAGGGTTACAACATGAGCCTATTCTTTTCTTTGAAGGAGCCCCTGAGTGTTTCACTCAGGGCAGTTTCATGGTGAATTTTTCGAGATTAGAACTTCCAAACTGGGTTTATTCTAAACACGAACCTTTCTCTGCTATCTTGGGACTTACTATGTATCACAATACTCTGTATTAAACTAAGGCCAAACAAAAAAATACCTTTGGTTCGGGTCACATGGATTGTGAAAACTAGGGTCGGTAGGTAGGCATAACATTTTTTTTTTCCCTGCAAAAACATGGGCAGGCTGGAATATAAATTTTGTTTTCACAAGTTAAATATAAGGTATACAGCTTGAAATGTAGGAGCCACGAGATGCAAATGACTTGCAGTTGCATGTACCATTGCTGCAAGTCATGACATTGTTTTCAAAATGTGAACACTGGTCAGTCGTTTACTGGTGTCGTGTACTGGTATTCGTGTCGTGTACTGGATAGTAGTGTTAGGAATCGCTCCAAAAACGGAGCTGTGATTAATCTCACGCTTTGAACAAGCGAGTAACGAAGGTGTAAAGCGAGCTGCTGCGGCCGCGTATAGCACGATAGCAATGCGTATACTATATAGTACGGCGCATGGCGTAGACAGGTCACTCAGTGTGGGGGGATGATTTCGCTGTTACTCCCATCAAATGTATAGTGAAGACTGTGTGCGAGATCGCGCAACACCGCGAGGCCTTGGCGCAAAGCCCTTAATGGGTGGGACCAGGGGCCCGCGTAGGGCCCTGGCGGCGGTGGCAGGGGGCAGCAGCCCTGCCCGGGGTCCAGAGGGCGAAGCCCCGGAACTCTTGGATTTAGCAATTAGAAACCTTTCAAGAATGGTCCGTTTTTGAGGTATTGAAAAAAATTGACATTGTAAGGCAATTTTGAGAAATTCGATGGGCTAATTTTTCTCTTGGATCCCAGAGTTTAACCACGCACAGAGCCCCCCCAACAACAGCACAACCCAGTGGCGATCCAGAAGAGTAAATTCTAGGCGGGGGGGGGCGACCATTATGCGAGCTCACAGGGACACGAAGCGCGCACTATGTGTGATATTGTTAAAAAGTTGCAAATGCTCAAACTAAAGGCAATCAATTTGTGGACATCTTATCAATAAAATATCAGGATTTTCCTCCTTCAGGTGGGTCCCCCTCCTGTTTTAGAGAGTTCAGGGGAACTCCCCCGAAATTTTGTTAAAGTAACACCTCTTCGATGCAATTCTGCACATGAGCAGCAACTATTAAACAATCTACATCACAATCACATCACTAGTTGAGTTGAGTATTTTAGCCTTTGGACACCAAAGACTAAAATGGCTTACATACAAATCGTGCTATACATGTAGCATGTCCTCACTGGGTTGCATGCCAAGACTTACCTAGCTTAAATTACTTTAACCGCTGAAAATTATACGGGGGAGGGGGCACCGCCCCCTGTGTCTACCGCCCCCGTTGACAACTAAGCACTAGAATCAGCCTCCCTGGAAATTTTGATAAACGTAATATTTACTGAGAAGTGAGAACCTTAAACTGCAAAAGAATATGAGAAAAACACCAGATTTGAACTTCAAAAAAATTTTGGCAATTTTCACCCCTTATACAAAATGCGGGAATATACTGTCCGGTCAGGTCTACGCACCCCGCCATCCCGCATCCCCCGCTCCAAGTGACGATGAAATTGAAATTTTCCCATTCAACCCCCCTAAAAATGGCATATCCCAACACTCAAATAGGTCTATTCTAATTTTGATAAATGAATAATTCCTTTTTTTAAAAAAAAATAATTGAGGACGTGATTTAGGGAATTTTGAAAAAAAAAATCGTATCATGGGGAATGCGTTCCAAAATTACCGTCTGAGTTTCCAGTAAATAATGTCATTCTTCGAAGCGAATTACAGCCATTGTTACAGTAGATGTATTTCAAATGACCATTTCTGTAATAATACATTAGGAGAGTATGAATAACGATGACGGATTTGTAGATAAATATCCAGTATTTATTGTCTTAAAATATAAGATTTTCCCCATTTTCTTCCTGAAAAGTAGGGGTGATGAACCAAACCCACTCAATAAGTGGGGGGGGATATATCACCCGCGCATCCCCGCGCTATCATACGCCCCTGTCAGAGAACTCAAATTTGACTTTTGATATGCATACAAATATTCATAATCATAATCTTGTTAGGCAGTACTACTACGGCGGGCCGCGGAATGATTTTTTTGAATGTGGGGTGCTAAATTTTTTATCGCTCGACAGTGCAATGCAGGATTTCGAGAGGGTGGTAAGAAAACTATGCGGGGGTATGCGGGCCCTCCCCCAGAAAATGTTGAATCCTCCATTTTCCTCCCTGAAAGTAGGGGGGATGATTGTACACACCCATCCACCCCGAACGTCAATAAGTGGGGGGGGATGCATAACCCCCATCCCCCCGCTATCTAGCCCCTGAGTACGCGATCGATCGCTCGATGGCACTCAAAGCTGGCCGCTGGCGCATACGACTCAGCTCTGTTATGAAGTAAGCCGCCGGCAGCCGCCAGCCTTCTATACCGACTGTTCACGTTGTAGGATCTAGAAACGTAGTAGAGAACGGTTTCACTTACGCGCGCAAACGAGTTCTGTTATAAATATTTTGGAACTCTCCTTAGGTATAAATAAAATGACCAAGCGGATATTTGAAATATGTAATGATCGGCAAAAGCGTGTATTTGAATATTTTATTTTTTCTTGAAACCCTCTCTAAAAGTGACGCAGATCGCACATCTATTATCACTCCGAAATGTAATCGGCAGGTGACCCGAACCGAAGTAGTTATTAGTCGGGCCCTAATTATAACCTCTTACAAAATTATCCAAGGACAAGCTGCGAATATTTCGACGTCCATTTCTGTTTGACGGCTGTGATGTACGCATTCCCAATGCGCATAGCATTCGCTAACTTCAGCTCCTGGTTGCCTTGCTGCACACAAGAATATTGTAAGCATGTACATATTAAGTTTCTAATACAGAGTATTGTGATACATAGTAAAGTCCCAGATAGCGGAGCAAAGTTCGTGTTTAGAAGTAAACCCACGTTCTGGAGAGTTCTAGTCTCGAAACAGCACCATAAACTGCCCGTGAGTGTATCACTCAAGGGCTCCTTTAGCCAAAAGTTCCTTTCGCATTAACACTACGTTGGCGAGAGGTAATTGCAATCGACGTGTAACAGTTGGGGGAGGGGGGGCCCCCGGAGAGCCTGTCGAGCTAGAGCCTTCCTGGAGAAAGAAAAGAATGGCTCGCGTTTCGTAACCCGTAGCTTTGTGGGTTAAATATTGTATAGATCTTACAAGCGGCTCTTGAAATATCCAGAGAGACATGAACAAGACATTGCCGTGGCACCAGCTTTGCGGTAGATCCTGAGCGCTGCGCAGCGCGGGTCATGAGGAGCGCAGCTCCAGCGCGGATTCCGCGCACGCGAACCGCCCGGGCGATGTTCAAATGTATTGAAGCGCTGTCCGCCAGTGCGAGACAGTGCGCCAAAATATCGAGGCCCGGCGCACGTCTCCACAGCAGGACCTCAGCGGATGGTCTGTGTCGTTTTAGAAGATGACAATGATTTATATATTGACGATATTGTAGCGGAATTGGATGATTATAAAATCCGTAACAAAAACTTGGTCAGTCATTCCCAGATTAAGCTGACGCGAATCGGAAAAAAGATCGAATTTAATAATGAACAAAACAAATAAATGGTTATAACAATTGCACAAACAAAGAGAAAAGATAGAGAATTTTTAATAGGCAACCCAAGTATTAAAAAACATGCACCATCAAATATTCATATCCCTAGTGGCGATTAAGTAATGATACTAGGCGCTATACGTTATAACGATATGATAAGATACCCGAAGCTTAAAAATGTAGGTTCATGATCGAGGGAAAATATCTATCGGTGGCAGATATGAGCAATTACTGGAAATTCATACTATAGAAGCTTAGAGTAAATTATACGAATCAGACAAGTTTGACCTTCTTCCTAATAACAGTTTGAAAGATGGACTATACGTTAAACTAAAGGAGAAGTAAAAATGCTGGAGGATTTCCAAAATGACGCTGCCTGCACAACAATAATTAAATCACGAAAGAAACCTACCAAAAGCGTAATGTGAAAGACCGATGAAAACTCCAGAGCCGAAAGATATGGAGAAATCAGTAAAAATAGACATATATAGTTTCTATACGTAAATTGTGTAAATACAATATAAAAAGCGCAGTATTTTATTGAAGAAATTCCCAATATTTTTACTTATAAAACACCAAGAGATGGCGCCGACTGTGGCATTGTAAAACATTATCTCGGATGTTCCTCCGAACCATTAATTGTGTGTTTTATTTAATTTGTTTAGAGAATGAACCTGCATCCTCGTTCACTTCCCGAACAACAAGGTAAAATGCAAACATTCTTCACTGTCGATTCGAAATAATCCGGCCGGAGATTTCAATTATTTACAAAAAGAAAACAGGCTGGGGAAAGGAACCGGTCAGCGTCGGTGACGCCCGCAATTCATGCCAATCACCGAAGAAGGGCGGGGCTTATTCTTATTACGAATGCACAAAATGCAACAAAAGTACGTAAGCTCAGTGGCGCTAAACGACGTGTTATTTTCATTTTTGGCCAAACTCTATCGTAGGAAAACCGTTCTAGCCTAGCAAGATGCCTAGTTCGTGAGATCGCTGATTCCGGTGCGTAATAGGTATTATCGCTAAAAGTATAGAGTATAAGGGGGCGGCGTAGACTGTGATTGGAAGACACAAAGTGTCAATCATCGGCGAGCGCCTCAGGATTATGGCCGCGTTACGTCGAGCGGGTCCTCATTCATTTCAGGTAGCGGCTACGGCTACCCCTAGGGCCACTACAGTATGACCTGCAGTATTTAAATTAAGTACAGCATTAAGAATTATTATGACTTACCCGTCGTAGCATCCTTCCCTCCTTCGGACGTCACGGAATCCTTGAATCATTGAACCGAGCTCCGCAGTGCTGTAGTGTTCTCCCGGTATGGTACTGGTAGTCACTTAGTACATTAATGTCACACGGTATTACTGTTATTACTGGATAATAGCTAGCCCGACCAGGCTGTGCGACGGATTGTCTATACGGTATTCTACGACGGTACTTCTAACCCTAGCAATACCGTTTCTTGGAGCTAGGTAATAGCTGGCGCTGATGCATGTCATTAGAGGCAACACGTCTGGGCTATGTAATCACCCAGAAACTCACATATTTTGACGAGTGTCTTTGTATTGATCGTCTTCTAACACACTTAATAACCTCCCCTCCCCGTTGTCAGAAACTTTTTCTCTTAAGGCTCGCTCAGGTCGGCCTACGATTTGACTATCGGCGATTACTTTAGCACCGATTAGCAGTGTAGCAACACTCACGTCGACTTGAAGTGACTACGCTGCACATCGCCGATTAGATCGTAGCGTTCCCGCATGAAACGTAGACGGGTTTGCGGTTCCAGTATTTGTACTAGCACAAGCAGTTCTTTAGCACAAACAGAGCAAGCTTGACGCCGGGACCAGTCCACATAAAACGAGTCACGTACGTGACCAACAAAATGGCGCTTACCAGTAAACATCATGTAACTTCGTAAATCTATCCTCAATTTTCTGAACATCGTTATAATCATATGCAGAACTTTTTTTTATGTGATATACGTAAATTTAATATATATTTGAGAAAGGGTTCGTGCAATAATCCGTCCTTGTAAACTGCTGACGAGTGCTGTGTAGGCTGCCATTTTATTAATGACGTGACTTTTGATAATCATGTGACTCGACACGCTGCGGTGATTGGCTGCCACTCACGATTTGTCGCCGACAGCCGCATAGAAATAGAACATGTTCTATTCCTGCGATCGCAGTCGGCGACCGTATTTTTGATCGTAAGAGAACTCATGTCGAGTTTGGTCGCTGATGATTTTATCGGCGATCTGGCCGGTTTTTGACGTACGATATTCAAATCTTGTCGGCGACTAGGTCGTAAGGCCGACATAAGCGGGCCTTTAGACCGTTGTCGTTGACAGAAACGCTGCGAAGTTACGAGAATGAAAAATCGTAGCAGATTTACTCATATTAACAATACGAAACAAAGTGATGTGGACGGTCTAGGAGAAATTGTTAAAGCCGCACTATGCGCATCCAAACGCTAATTTCTCCAGTACTAGACTAGAAAATACTTCGTGTCATGCATAATCACACTACAATATGGCAAAATAAACTCTAGTTCCTCCCATTTCACTGCGCGTTTGCTTAAAACTAACAAGAAAGAGGTGCGAAATCTGCAGGTATATCTGGCACCTAACGCTAAATTGTTTCCAAACAAATTTCGCAAGAATCGGAATTATGGTGACGTCACGTGTTTATCTTTGCTGACACAGAAAGCGTACCGTCCTAGTTGTACCGCGCAGCACGTTGCCTTGGGAGCAGCAACGAACGAACTGGTCAAAACATTGGAGAATTTAAACAACATTGGAGATATTTTTCAAATACCTTTTTTAAAATACTAATCAGTAATAGTTTTATTAGCCCGACCAGGCGTGCGACGGATTGTCTATACAGGTATTCTACATGCCTAGCCCAATACCGTTTCTGGACGGCAGTGGCTACGGGTAACAGGTCAGCCCGCTAATCTAATTGTCTCGAGGCTCACGGGTACGGGAGTCCATTCGCTTTCCAACTTAACGAGAGCAACAGATGGCGGCGTGTGGCCGCTAGCATTTCGGAGACATAAACGCCTTTGGAAAATAAAGCTTCACGATTCTGACGAGTTTAGATGAGCTAAGAACCCTATACCCTATCCCCTAAACCTAACCTAACCACTAACCCTAAACCGACACTGGCCTAACCCTAATCCTAAACCATAACCCTAAACCTAACACACAAAAAAGGGCTTGCAACGGACCGGACGGCTACCCGCACGGCACTTGCCAGTTTCAATAATAAATGATGGTTAATAAATACAACGTTGCAGTAGCCTACTACTACAGTAGCCAGCAATAGTCTTAATGTGTGGATTTGACCTAATAACTTCACTTCAGAACCGTTAAATACACCGATGCAACACATAGCTCCGCACGCCATTGGCCATGCCACAGGATACACAGTAGATAGGGAGAAGGTAAGAAAGCGTGTTCACAGAAAATTCGCGAGCAACGCTTCCACGTTTGTCGATAGCACTAGAGGAGAAATACACGTCGAAACGCCATGAGATTTGCGCATCTGTGGTGTAGCTTGAGATTGGCTCACTTGTTCCGAATATACGTCCTTGCAACTTGGTACCACACACTTACCCAGTATTATAATGAGAAATCCTGTTCGAATTTGCCGGCAAATTTCCCAATGAGCCGATTTGTAAACCGACAAGTAACATGAGCAATCGGCGGCGCATTGCACTCTGGGAGGAGTTGCATCCCGCCTGCCCAACTACAGAAACGGAGGGGCCCGACGCCAACCCCAGCGGTACCCGGACTGCCTTCGCCGCTATCGTGATTGGTCCAGAAAGATATAAGTAGAGGCAGGTAGGGATTTCGCCATGTTGGCCGGTTTGACAAATCGGGCTTCAATGGGAAAATTTTCCGCAAATCCGAACAGCGATTTCTTCATTATAATTCTGAGTAAAGTGTGTGGTACCAAGTTGCAACGTATTATTTCGAACAAGTGACATCAGCTATCACACAGATGCAATATCATGCGTTTCGACGTGTTATTTTCTCATATCTAGGTGCTGCGATCAAAGTGGAGCGTTCTGAATCTGTGAACACGCCTTTGCTTACCTTCTCCGATCTAGTTTTACTACTGTGTATCTGTGCATGCACAATGGCGTGCGGGCTATTGTGTTGCATCAGGTGTATATTACAGCGGTGTTGAAGTAAGTTATTAGGTCAAATCAAACATTAAGACTAATTGGCTGTAACTGGTAGTATAGGCTACTGAAGTTGTATTGTATTAACACATCATTTTATTATTGAAACGGTTCCAAGTGGCCTTGGCTACCCGTACCTCCAAGCCATAGTCGGGAGATTCCGCTTGACCAATGCCCGACCACCGACGATTTTGTGGTTTTTGTCGTGGGGTTTTCGTCAGAGCAACTTGCCCTATCGCAGAAACGGGGGTAAGTGGCTCCACCCGC
>NW_014578253.1:0-3070 GCF_000485595.1 Priapulus caudatus
AGACGATCTGAAACTGTAGTCTTCGCATACCGATCACAAAACCATATACAATATTACATCCTGCATAACGTGTAGTCAGCTATACCAGGAATATACATGCATAACAGATTAACGAATAAGTATATAAGCTGAAGGCATATAGCATCTCAGAACGAAAAAATGTGGCGACGCCTTTGGATTCACACGTCAACTGAACGCATCACTGTATAGGAAGTCAGGCATAGTGCATCAAGTGTAATATACTCTATACAGTGAGTGTCATAGATGATAATTATCTAATTATAATAATATATGTATGTATTCTCGGTTTTATATATATTGGAATGATCAGGAGTACAGATAATATATAGTAAGTTATCCATACTCCTGTTGATATGTAGAAGTGTATATTAATATTATGTACTATTTATAATTGGATTGAGAATAATATAACGATATCTATTCTAAATTATTATGAACACTCTCCCGACTACTATAACATCCAGCGTGCAGCTAGTGCGGGGAGCGTAGTACAGCCATTCATGAAAGGCTGGACTGGCCTGGCGCAAATGACATCGCGTGCATGCGTCTCGCGCAGTCCAGCTGGCCGGCGCGGACTACTGAGGAAATAAATGCCAGAATGCACTATAACGAAAATGCAGTCGATGCAACGCCTTGGCGGTATATATATATATCACGTAGTATATTAGTACCATATACCCGTCGGGACGTAGCTACTCAGGCCGTGCCGCCAGCGGCTCGACGATGACGTACCGCGGGTGGTCAGGATACGTATGTATCATATTCCCACTAGTACGCGGATTCAGGGTGAGGGAGTACGCCGGGGGCGGCGGCCAAAGCAAAACTCGAGTCGAGAGCGCTGCGCTCCCTACACTTTGTGAAATAGCTACGAACCGAAGACAGACGTTTTTGTTGGCGGTTCCACTACGACAGAGGAGCTTCTAAATATAAACTGGAACAGTTCTCGAGCACACAGCAAGGCTGACTGTACGTTGAGGTGTATGTCATGTCTGTTGTGGTTGAAGCAGACTAAAGTGACAGAACAAGAAGGGCAGAAAGTTCTGACATGGTAATAGTGTGGCAGCATCAATACGCGGGATAGATAGATAGATTGATGGATTGGTGGATAGACGGCTGAGCGGACGACGACGGACGGGGGGGGGGTTGATCGAAGGATGGATGGATAGATGAATTTAATGATCGATATTAAAATAAGAAAAAGTCACAGGGAATGAGAGAGAAAGGAACATCGGAGCGAGAGAGAGAGTAGAAAGAGAGAGAGAGAGAGAGAGAGGCGAGAAAGCGAGAGAGAGAGAGAGAGAGAGAGAGAGAGAAGAGAGAGAAGAGCGAGAGAAGAGGAGAGAGAGAAGAGAGAGAGAGAGAGAGAGAGAGAGAGAGAGAGAGAGCTACGATGTGTGTGTGTGTGTGTGCTGTGGTGTGTGTAGTGTGTGTGTGTGTGTGTGTGTGTGTGTGTGTGTGCGTGTGTGGGTATTGTATGTATACAAGTTTACATTAAGCGGTGACCATGTATATTTGTTCGTAGGGGGGTTGGGGGTGTGTCGGGCACCATAGCAGCTGTACAGCATCTATAGTTGTTACATGGGCACGCATCTCCAGATCCCGACCCCAGTGCGGCCACATATACACATCTCCTTCCCCGGCACTGCCTGCCCGACCCACCGCCCAAACCATGCGGGTAAACAGACTGGCGGTTTGTTTGGTCTCCGGTTATTGATTGTAAACACCTAAATGCAGAGGTCTTGCAGGTCCGATTACCCGGCAGCAGCCCCCTATACGGACGCGATATCGAAATGCAACTGCTGGCAAAATATTTTGTCTGTCACCCGCTCCGTAAGAGTTGCGACGGGATGCTGTTAATCCGGCCCGCTAGGAAGATGATCCTTCTGCAGTGGGAGCGAGGCAACAGGGGGCTCTATGTAGGGGATGTTAACCGGTAGGGAGCGTCAGCAATTAAAGACCTTTCTGCGCGGTTGGGGGCTGCGGAGGATTTTTATTGCATGGTTAAGTGGGTGGGGAGGTTGCACAGACCTTTCTGCGCGGCTGGGGACTGCGGAGGATTTTTCTTGCATGGTTAAGTGGGATGGGAGTTTGCACAGACCTTTCTGCGCGGTTGGGGGCTGAGGAGGACTTAAAAAGCGTTTCCTGCCTGGTTAGGTGGGTGGGGAGGTTGCACAGACCTTTCTGCGCGGTTGGGGGCTGAGGAGGACTTAAAAAGCTTTTCTGCATGGTGGGGGGGTGGATGCGAAGACCTTTCTGTATGGTTAGGAGGAGGAGGAAGAGGTTGAACTGACCTTAATAGGACTTACATTATTAGGGAAAGGGGAGATTGCAAGCAAAGACTATTACGCATGGATAGGGACAGGCAGTGCAAGAAAATACATTAAAATAGCGAGTTTAATAAAGGAAGAAGGACTACGCACAGAAAGTTGTCTCCAAGGGGAGGGGGAGCGAGGCTATACGCTGGAAATTATGGTGTGCATGTATATGACAGCAAAGTGAGCAAGCGTTCGAGCAAAGCTGACAGTTGTATTGTAAATAAGTGACGGGCACCAATCGGTGGAAATGGAATTAAACGTCACAATATACGCTAATATACGGCTAATAATGTGTTATGATTGAAAGCTGTACATTTGCAGGCTCCAGTGTGTTTTGGTATTTTTGAAGCTCTGAGGTTGAGTCATGCTCAACTACAGCATCCGGAGCGCGCACACGTGTTCCTGTTCAGATGCCATTTGTGCGATTTCCCTGTCTTGTTTGTGGACGTAGTTAACCGTGTTTTTGCTCCGCGTACCTCTATATGTCGACAGCCAGATTGTGTTACCCTAGAGAATGTTCACTTTGATTTTGAAGTATGTATATTTATACAACACACAGACATGCACGCGCACGCACACGCACACGCTTACGTGAAGTGTTATATATATGCGTGTGTGTGCGTGTGTGCGTGCGCGTGCACGTGCATGTGTGCTATGTTGTGTGTGTGTGTGTGTGTGTGTGTGTGTGTGTGTGTGTGTGTGTGTGTGTGTGTGTGTGTGTGTTGTGTGTCGTG
>NW_014578253.1:3997-5289 GCF_000485595.1 Priapulus caudatus
GAGATACACGCACGTACACGCGGGTACACGGAGATATACGCACGTACACGCGGGTACACGCACGTACACGCACGTGTACGCACGTGCACGCGGGTGCACGCACGTACCACCTTTCTTTTCCTTTTCCCATTTCCTATTTAGACTTTTAAAATAGGAAACGGATCAGAGACCCATTTCCCATTTCCTATTTTCATTTTAAAAATAGGAAATAGGTCAGAAACCCATTTCCTATTTGCAACGTCAAATGGGAAAACAAAATAAGGGATCAGAAACCCATTTCCTATTTTCTATTTTCATTTTAAAAATAGGAAATAGGTCAGAAACCCATTTCCTATTTGCAACGTCAAATGGGAAAACAAACTAACGGTATGTACCCTGATTTAATCCGAACACGAACACGAAACAGAAACAGAAACGTATGCATTGTAGCAGATTGCACCGTTGCACGGTCTCTTGTGAATAAACTAGAATGGTGGTTGGAGCCGAATTTATTGTCTGAGCATTAATGAGTGAGTACTTACTAAGATCTACCGTTAACATTAACAATAACAAAAACAGTATTAGATCCTCTACACAACCTACTACACTTAAATGAATTTTAAAATTTACACGTCCGCACAAATTCAAGTTGAAATTGCAGAGTTTCCCAACATCCGTAAAATGGAAGTGCTTTTATTCTAGTGTAAAATAGTAAATACTACTTCTAAATGCTCTACGTACACGGCAACATTATAGTTAGTTTTTTTGTTTATTGCTATTTATTTGAATATTCTCTACAAACGCCACTAAAATTCTACACGAGCAGAGAAAATGACAGTGGCTGTAACTCGAAGCGGTGCCGTAGATGGATAATCTAGAACTATGAGTATAGATACATCATATCCTCATTATTACTAAGAAACGATGGCCGAAATCTAGATTTCATTTGTGCATAGGTACATGAAGTTAGTACGTAAAAATAACAAGTTGACACAATTTTTACTCAATTATTTTACTCTACAATGAAAGCACTTCCATTTCTAGAATACAAGAAATACGGCATCTATAGGTTGAACGTGGAGGTGGTATAGTTTCTTAGGTATGTAGTGTGTGGGATATAATGCACTACCCAGTATATCTACATTGATTCTTAGAAATTTGTACATATCTTCCAACGGCAGAGCAAAGGTCTGTGTGAATAGCTATCGTTATGCTTGTCTACATTTAGACTACAGTATAATAATGCTCATAGGATCTATATGTCCCTCAGGGTACTACCGGAACGTACCCTGGGTACGGTCCGGTATACCGGA
>NW_014578253.1:6236-10309 GCF_000485595.1 Priapulus caudatus
ATCAGTGGATGTGCGGCATATTCACGTTCGAATACGGCATCAGTGGATGTCCGGATGCGTAGCCTGGAGGCTAGGCAACCGATTCCGGACGTGTATAGCCACTGCGTATTCGAATAAACCTTCGGGCTATCGGGCCTTTGGTCTATCGGACCTTCGGTCTATAGGGCTATAACCGACATATGTACGCAATCAATGTTGCTCTATTTTCACTGAGAGAGTGCTTATCCCATAAGCTGTAATATATATGTTGTGCATAATGTGTATAACTTTATATCCATGTCAGTGTGTTTCATTTCAGTCAAGGAGCTGGATGAAAAGTCATGGTACGACAAGGATCTCTGTGAGTTTGACGATATTTTGTTGAGTCAAGATAACAATGCAACGGAAGCCGACGGCGAGAGCAAAGACGAAAGTCCGAGATGTGGTAGGAAGAAGTTGCCGCCGATTTTATATTAAGGAATCAAAACCTGACTGCTAGCTTCAAGTTTGCATAAAATTCAAAAGAATCTTCAATGACTTAATTTGTATAAGGGGACATTTATTTTGTGATGAATCAATGTATGTAACCTGTTAGTTTTCGCAATAGTTTCAACAGTTGGTTTAGTTGTCTTGGTCAGCTTCCTTTTCTTGTTCAATTATTGGCAGAAACTTCTGTTAGTGTTACATAGTGCCTGTCTTTTCTGCTTGTATTTTGTTATGGCAGGAATGCATTGAATAATACATCTCCATGTTGCCATTCCCATCGGAAACTTCCCACAATAAACTTTTATGTTTTTTCGTTTGAACAATATGTCACTGTGTTAAGCTGAATATGTTCCTTATGCTGCTCAGCACGGGAGCGCACCAGACGGAGGAGGCATGTCGGCACGCGGGTGGAGGGCTTCAGCGGCAGCGCCACCTATCCGCTAGATCTGTGGTACGTTCTCTCTCAGTACGTGCACGCGGAGGACGTCGGTCACTTTGCGGCCATTTGCAAGGACGCGTATCACATCACCTGTACGATCAGCTTCTGGATCTGTCTCTATAAGAGGTACGTATGCGTCTTATGCGGGTGAATTAATTGGTTTTAAGTATTTCACACCCAGACAGTGGTCGATACAGTGATTTGGCACTGAAAAGGAAAACAGGATCATTGCCAGTATGTAGTAGGAGATGTTTTGTACGTAAATCTTCTTGATCAAGTAACAATTGGTTAGACTTTCGAACTTTAAATTGGCGAGCATGTGGTTAACCTGTCAGATGGGTGCAGTCCATGTTTATTAAACGGGTGCAGAATAATTTAACAAAATCTGCTGCATTCATTAATTAATTATATTAATTAATTCAATTATATTGCTAATTAATTCAATTTAACAAAATCAATTGCTGCATAATTGGGAACACATCAACACCTTCGTTTATCTGTCCAAATGTCGACTGTTGGATTTCAGATTATCACTGTGAATGATCTTTTATCACGGATTTTTCTTGCTAAAATAATATACCGTCGCAAAAATACGCGTTCCTGTTAAGAACTCTCACTGGAGACTCAGGACGATGTTTCGTGCGACAGGTACTACCGACCAGACGTCACACTGCCAGTGCTGCTGCGACCCGCCTGCCTGGAGCAGCGCTACAGCCTCAAGACGCGTGTCATCCGCGCTCTCTTCTACCTACACGACCCGCTCGTCCGGCGCACGAAGCAGCTCACCGCGCCCTTCGAGACACCGCCTCACTTCCTCCAGGGCTCGCGCTGCATGCTCATGTGGCACCAGAGGGTGAAGGCCAACAACTGGACGTTTCTGTTCAAGTTTCGGCGCGCCGGCACGCGATTGGCGAAGACCGTCGCGGCGACGGAGGGCGACGCGCTAGACTACCTCGACAACTACAGGGCCAACTCGGAAGACGGCTGCAGCGTGCTCAGCGTCACCTGCTGCAATTTCATCTCGCTGCCGATCGTCATGGGGCAGATGCTGACGCAGGTGTGCGTGAACGTCAGCCGCAACATGCGCTTCCACCGCGTGAAGCTAGTCTTTCATTCGCTGTACAACGACGGTCGCCAGAGCGCGACGACGGGCTGCGTCGCCATCTTGGATCCGGTGGTGAGCATCCGAGTGTCGCATTGGTGGCATCCGCAGTATCCGATGTGCAACGCGACCATATATGGTTGAGTGTGCATTTCCCCGGGCAGCTGATATTTTTTTAATTTAGCAAAGAATCTAGATTACTAATGGGTATAGGTTATAGATGACACTGTTATACTCATATTTTTCTGTTACGTATGGCAAGGAAGCTACACAGTTTTACATCAAATATGTTAAAGGTCTTGTGCCATTTCTTTACTGTTAATAAATGGATTAACATTCAGATGTGCGAAAAGTCACTGATGGTAAAGGCCACGAAATGTTGTCATCAAGTTTATTTATGGCTGTTATTTATCTTGAAATGTGTAGAGATATTGTTTATGTTTGCATATGCAGATAGATAATTTATGTACACATATTCTGGTTTGCGTGTGGTTTCCACGTCAATGCTACTGTTATAAAGGATGACATATATACCAGAACTGAAAGTAAACAATTACGCTTACAGCAAATTAAAAGCAACAGTCGGCAATAGAAATCGTGCGTAGACTAACGTTAGTATGCCAAAAACTCTCCCTAGAATATGGAAGACTCACATAGCATTTACTACTGATTTAATATATAACAAGTGCTGCAAAGCGACAGGGCTCATCTGGTGTCTGGTGTTCTGCTGATAAATTCATTTGTGCATAGCAAGACGTCCTATACATACGTTCATTTCTAACCCCAAAAAACAACAGTTCAAACTAGTGTAATAAAATTCCGATAGATGGCGGGCCGCTATCAAAGGCATCGTTGCATCGGTCAGCCAAAGCATTGCAGCAATGGCAGCTGTCAGTGTGACGACAGATTGCAAAAAGCAGGAGCGAATAATTACCATATTATTACTATACATAACGTGCGTTCTATGGTGTCAGGTAATAAGGTACATTAAACCCCTTGCGAGGCACATCTGGCTCGTTACAAAATAGCTCGATGGTTGATACGACCAGAGCAGCTCGTGCAAGATTACAATTTACAGCAATACGATAGCAAAGTGTCTGTAAACTAATTTCAGTACAAGGTAGGCCAGTGATTAGTGGACCGATTAAGCTCAAGAACGTATACACTTGCGTCTATATTGGTGCCAAAATTTGATGAGAAAATTAAGTCTGGGAAATCCGCAGCCTCACTCCTGGGTAATTATTTGAGTGCTAGTGACTGTATTCCAACTATTCATAATGTACACTACAGAATCTCGTATATAAGCCATCTCATTATCTCCTAAGTAAAGCGTGTTCAAGTAAGAAGTTATGTGTGGAATTTTACTGTAAACTGGAGTTTCCACAACCAGTACGGTACTCGCCAACGCAGTTGAGATACATCAATCCATGTTTAGACCCTCCTTTGAGGTCAAAAAGTATCAGACACTGTACTCTTTCGCAGCGTCGAGGTGGAAACACATTCGATGGTGCCTTCAATAAAAGCCATAAAAATGTAGGTCACCGCTGAACAAAAAGTTTTCAATCGCTCCGTCACACCATGTCCTCAGAAAATGTCTAAATCTGCCCTGTGCCTCATTGACCTTTTGGACCTGTGACCTCTAATTTCGGCACAGTGATGGCTTTTCACTACCATGATGCTATACACCGCCATCACGAGTCTAGGTCGAGCCGTTAAGATTTGTGTGCAATTCTGCATTTCCTCCCTATACTTATGCTAGTAGGAAGAGGGGTCCCCATGCACCCGTGATGATATTTTTTAAATGTACTTTCTTGTAATCCTCAGGTCGGTACTAAACGAATTTGTATGTTCCCAGTACGAAATATTGTCCCATGGGTCCGTTTGGCGGCATATTGGAAGCATCTTGAATTTTCCGACGAAATCGATGATCGGTGGTAACTTTAGAATAGACATCAATACCAGAGACAAATGACCCATTTTTTAAGTGAGTTTGGCATGAGGAATCGATTTCGAGGTTATTTTCCAATTTGACATGCGGATACTCTGTTAAACTACAATAATATAATA
>NW_014578253.1:10334-14892 GCF_000485595.1 Priapulus caudatus
AAAGTATTAGAAATATATATTCAATCGGTTCGCATGGGGACCCCTCTTCCTACTCTACTTATTAATTAAAGAAGCCGAAATGGTTCCCCTTCTTGTACATCCTCTCTGACCTTGTGACTTCTTGCTCCCCAGCTTTCGAACATCACAACTCGTTTTGCGGGATTACCCCCCCCCACTGTCCCGAATTATCCGTGACCGTACATCAAGCGGTGTTAAGTTATTGTACCCAACTGTTGACGCCCGGACGCACGCGAACGCACGCCACGGCGGACGCGACGATCATACGGATTGCTATCAAGCTGGCATCTGACTATGCAAATGAGCTAACCAAACACGTGTTTAGATGCCTGCTTGTGTCGGCAACATAATTTTGTTTATCTTGAAACCCAATGTTACACCCGGTTTCGGGCAACATTGATTTTCATGGTTCAAAAACCTCCATGTTTCTCTTGCTATTAGTCAATGTAATTGTATAATTCTATGATATAATTTGCTATATATGTGAATTTCTGGTGCAAATGTACGATGTAATTAAGTATATACGTAACAATAAATGTATGTTATTAAATTTTTTATATATTTATATACTTGAATGTAATGTCATCTGTAACGGCATGTTGCAAAAGTTATAAAGGGAGAGAGGGGTCAATCGGTGACGTAGCCAGGATTTTTTAACAGGTGGGGCCAAAAACAGCCGAACTGCACAAATACGCTGGATACTTAATATTTTATGGTTCCTGCCGTTCCCCTCTCCACACCCTACGTTCCCCCACCTCTCAGCTCTGCATTCTTTGTTTCAGGCGACATTTCTGTTCGTTGTTCTCTGCTACCAAGATATATTGAAGGGGGTGAAAAACAGGCGGGGGGTAGCTGGGAGTTCCTCCCTCAGCGAATTTTTTAAAATGTTATCGCAGGAGATGGTATTTGAGGGCATACTTTTGATACATGCTACAGGCCTTCATTCTGACTAGAGACAATTCTCTGTTTTAAGCTCATCTGACATGAGTCAGCATCGCTGTGTAGAATCGCCATGATCGTCCCGTGCGTCCGTGCGGTGCGTCGTGCGTCCAACAGTTGGCGCACAAATCTTAACCGCTCGACGTTACGGTCACGATATTCGGGACGTGGCGGGGGGTAATTCCGAAAAAACGAGTTGGGCATGTCGAGCTGGGGGTCAAAGGTCAAAGCGTCAAAGAGGTGTAAAAGAAGGAGGGAAAAATTCACTCCTTAACTTAGAGTATAGGAGGAAATGCAGAATTGCGGCACAAATCTAAACGGCTCGACCTAGGCTCTGATAGCTCGGTGCTATAGCGATCATGGTAGGAAAAGCCATCACTGTGCCAAAATTGGAGGTCACAGGTCAAAAGGTCAGGTGGCACAGGGCAGATTTAGACATTTTCTGAGGACATGGCTTGACGGAGCGATTGAAAAACTTTTTTGTTTCAGCGGTGACCTAGCATTTTTATGGGCTTTATTGCAAAGGACATGAAATGTCCCTTCTGCATGACATGCGAAGATGTAAGTGTCGGATAACCTTTTGACCTCTCAAGAGGGTTAAACTTGGATTTGTTGACTGTCTGTTAGAAAGAATTTGCATGCCGGGTTTGCTAGATAGAATCTATACATGCCTGGATGTATGAGCTCTACAATGTCACAGTGAAATTTCAAAAGCTAAATTGTGTTAAAGAAGGTGTATGTTCGCTTTAATCGTATAATTTTCCAATGTCATTCTGTACTGTCAGTATTGTTACATGTAACGTATGCCACGCCAGTGGGCTGCTGCCAGTGCATGTGTTGGTGCAGTTTTTGCCTGCGTTAATGGTTACAGGGGCCAGCTCTCTATCTGCCAATTTGCAGCCTGTAGGCTTGCGTAGGTAAATGGATGATTGTTTACCTATTCTGTCTTTGCAAATAGTTGTTGCCTACTACGAGTATGATGGGAGATTCCATCTTTAATCTGAAGACACTTAAACGTACGCGGCCATTCCGTGGCAACTTTCATAACGATCCCAACGAACATTCTTTTGAGAAGGTTCCTGATCATCCTGTGCATTCCACTGTTTCGGCGTGTATGTGAACACATTTGGGACTAACAGGGTTTACTGATCCCACACTCCACCACAGAGTCAAGCGCAGTACGCGTTAGATGAGCGCTGCTCGCTCTCGCGGCACTTGTTAGGATGAGAAGCAATTTCTTTTTTTTACTTTCGGATCAACAGGGTGTGCCATGGCCCCTTTCCCACCCCCCCTAACTACGCCACTGGGGTCAATAGGTAGGAAAATGGGGAATGTATAGGATAGGGGGAAGGAATGTAAATGGAATGGATGGGGGAAGGTGTAGGGAGGAGGAGAAGCACTAGGGAAGATTATGGCAGGAATGGTCGACAGGAGAGGGAGGGTAGATTATGATTAAAGGTTAGGGAGGACGTAGGGAAGTAAAACAAAGGACATGGTTGGAGAAGGTGGATATAGATAAGGGATGAAGGAATAGGGAGGTGCAGGAGGAAGAAGTAGGATTGTGTTCTTCGCACGACTACTCGCCAATAGAATTTTGTTTCAGCTGCCTAGGACAGATGTGTTGTGCACTGACATGCACACCTATACATGAATTGCTTTTGTTGTTCTTTCATATTTTCTCAGTAATTCCTTAATCACCATGCTAATCGATTGCGAAACTCACGAGATAATATTTTACATTCATTTATTTACAAAAAATTGAAACAGAACACGGCATTAAATATCATTTTGTCGAGTAACGAGTAGCAGAGCTATATACATGTCCGTAACAGACCTTCCATGTGAACCTCGCACGTTCAATCTGAGATCTAAATTCTCTTTCCGCGCATAACAGCGATTTCCGAGTGTGCAGATCGCACCTCGCCCTGATGGCAAGTGGATCACGCGTTCATGTTGACAGTGGCGACTCCTGGTGGCATCAAGCAGCGCCCCCTGGCGGGCGCACGCGGTCACGCACGTTCGCTGACGATGACATTGCCTTCCTTGTCCTTGACCCTGACGCGCCCGGTCCAATACCTCGTCTCCGTCCTGCCGTCGCCGTACACCGTCTTTGTCGTTCCGTCCGGGTACTCTCTCCGCTGCAACACGAGACGACGCACGTTACACTCAACAGGGGGCGCTGAATACTCTAGAGTCGCGCGTAACGCGTAAGCACGCGCAAAGGTGAATAAAAACGAGTCCGCTAAACTACAGTTGCACACTTCAAGCAAGGAAACAGAACCATGCTCTATATCTGTCTATTCTAATGGGGAAATAAAATCGAATATGGGCTATGCACAGATTTCTGTGTGTAAGTTCATGGTCGCACCACCTTGTAGTCCTTTGTGTGTATCTCTTTCTGGCCGTTGGAAAACTCGATGACCTTTACTCCATCTTGATGTACCTGCGTTTGAGAGGAAATATTTATGACACGTCACGATGCTAGCATTCATTCCCAGAACTGCTACATGGGATGGCATAGACCCGTTTATACGAAACTCGTGTCACCTTTGTATAGTGTTTATCAATTTTCGTCGTAGCAGCCGACTTCAATAAAATAATGCCAGACCAATAAGATTGCGGTAGGCACACATGGCAACGTCTTGACAACGATATACGATCGGGATGATTCAGAGAGAAATTTAGAGAGGTGGGGGGGGGGATAGAGAGAGAGAAGAGAGAGAAGAGGGTGAGAGCAAGAGAGAAAGAGAGAGAGCGAGAGAGCGAAGAGAGAGAAGAGAGAGAAGAGAGAGAGAGAGAGAGAGATCAGCTATAATAATGCATATATGTATACACTTCTATTTCAGTCATTGAAAACTAAGTTATATAGGCAAGGGATAAAATGCCTAGATCTAGGAGAGGATGCGAAAAGATCAAGAGAATCAGGCCGCAACCTTTGCAAGGTAAATAGAATTGTTGATATTGGCCAATTTGGCCTCATGTTGTTGTCATTCCCAGTAGGAAACAGTACTGCAGGGAAGCTGTGCACTACAGCACATGCACGTGCATGCACACAAACACACACTAGTGCATATATGTGCACACATGCAGATGCATCTAGACACTCACACACATGTCCATACACACAAATGTATGTGCCTGCAGCATTATTACTATTACGGGAAGTTGCCATCCTATGTAATGTATCTCTATCAGCCTAAATATCAGTACTTTATCAAACTACTGGGAATACAAGTTTAGAAGCTTGTAAAAATTGTAAAGTATCACTAGTATTCCAATTCCACTGAGTTGATCTTCTTTGTAGATGTCACAATAACAGATTTCGCTAATGCAAACATCAAAAGTGGCACTGGAAGGTTAAAGAAGAGCCTTAAAGTCGGTGGCGCTCAAGAAGGTAGGTGATATCTCAATTCAGATCTAATCCTGATCAGTTAATTCATAGACGAAGGTTGCCCATAAACATTTCTGCTCACGTATGTCTCTCAGCTAGCTGACATGGGGGGGGGGCAGCCCTATAGACCGAAGGTCCGATAGACCGAATATTGCAAAGGGTTAGGGTTAGAGTTAGAGTTATGGTTAGGGTTAGGGCATATATATGGTT
>NW_014578253.1:20852-25960 GCF_000485595.1 Priapulus caudatus
GAGAGAGAGAGAGAGAGAGAGAGAGAGAGAGAGAGAGAGAGAGAGAGAGAGAATGAAGAGATATATAAACCTACCTTGATAGAGGTACCATCTGGAAAATAACTCTCCTCGCCGCCACCAGGGTGCACTACCTTCAGCGTGTGATCAGGGTAGGTAATCTCTTTGATTCCGTCTGGATAATGTCTCTCAGTCTGGCCGCTAGGGCGAGGCACAATCAGAGTAAATATAAGTCTCGCACACACTCCCACGTTCCTGTACGTTCGGTAATGAGCAACCACATCACTCCTACATCTAAGTAATGATCATCTTGTTCACTTAGGGCGTGTTTGTTTGGTCGGATCCACGGATCTCGATCCACTGGATCCGTGAATCTGACTGTTTGTTTGGTCAGATCCACGGATCTCGATCCACCGAACCCGAACCTGCTAGCGAGGTGGATTCGATCGGGATCCAATATGGCGGCCCGCGCCTCAGCCTATAACAGCTTGTTCTTTGTTATGAACCATCCCGTGATAGGTCACAGCGAAACGTGAACCGATGAAAGTGAGTTTGCGTTTGTTTGGGTTAGGGTTCAATCCAGTGGATCGAGACCCGTGGATCCGACCAAACAAACACGCCCTTACTGTTGACTTACTAATGACCGAATTCGTTTCGTTGAAAGTGAACACCACAGAACACCCACATCACAGAGCATAAGGTCGGGGTCGGTGCAGACGGCAAACACAAGAACATACTCACAAGGCTACTCATTTGTAAGCAAACTATGAATCCCAAGAGTTAATGAGCTGTGCATGCAAATTTTTTCTTTGCTTACTTTGGGAATTCCATCGTCTGCAGGCCATCAGCGAACGTCGTGTGGATCGTTTGAGCATCGGCATAGTAATACACCTGCGGAATAGCAGACGACAGCATGATGTGGAGATGTGCGCGCTTTCTAGTGATCTAAGCCTTCTAGTGATGAGATGTACGCAGGGATCAAAGTAGATGTGCTGTATAGAGTGTGCAGATGTAATTCCCATGCATTTGCTGCAGCGAAGTGAGTGTAAGGTATAGAGGGCGCTGTTAGACGTATCGCATGCTCATAGCATTCACGCAGGTTCGTGGTATAGAGGGCACTGTTAGACATATCGCATGCTCATTGCATTCACGCAGGTGCACGGTATAGAGGGCGCTGTTAGACGTATCTCATGCTCATTGCATTCACGCATGTGCGCGGTATAGAGGGCGCTGTTAGACGTATCACATGCTCGTCATAGAGCGGCGGGTGCGTGAGTAACACAGAGGGCGCTAGCGGACACCTACCACTCGCTCGTTGGCCAGGATGCGCTTGGTGTCGCCGTTGAAGAAGGAGACGAGAACGGTGCGTCCATCGCCGCTCACCTCTTTCCTCGTGCCGTTCGGAAACTGGATCTCACGACATCCATTCTCAAACACCTTCTCCAGCTGCAACACAGAGCAGGGTATTAGCCAGGAATGAGTATTGTGGGAGTGCAGAAAAAATATTTGGGAGTGCAATTTTTTTATATGTGTGTCTCAGCCAAGACCGTCATCATCAGGGGGTGCCTCCCCCGGAAAATGTTTTAATTTGTTAAATGTTTAATTTTTTTGGCCGTGCAGTTTCAAAACTGACCGTGCAAATTACGGCTGCACGGCTCGCTGGCTAATACGTTGACACAGAGTAACAGCGAGGGATGTAAGACAGTGGCTAGGTGGCGTGACAGAGACGATGGGAGTGCGGTGTCACGTCACAGCATGAGCGTTCGTTATCAAACAGCACTTCTAGATGCAATGAAGACGTATAAGAATCTCTCAAACATACATGTGTATCTCTATTATATATTAGTCACTATCATTCATATAGGGTCTCTTGATCATGTGTCTCTTTATTATATATGAGTCTCTTCTATCATATGCCAGGGGTAAAAATTAACTTTTGAACACGGGAGTCCAACGGACTCCCTACCCTCAAAAAGAGGGAGTCCGCAGCAAAATGGAGTCCGCAGTCTAAAGTTCAAAATTATAGATAATAACAATAATGCATACATGTGCTTATTTTGAAGATTCATGCAGTTGCACGTCTGCCAAATTTTCTTTAGACATTTGCTGGAAAAATACGGTAATTCTGCGAGGCCGTGCTCTGGAACGAACTAGTTAATATAGTATGGCAGAATTTCAGGGAGTCACACGGACTCCTGCATATGTCAAATCAGGGAGTCCGACAGTAAATCTGGGAGTATCTGACTCCGGACTCCCGTTAATTTCCCACCCTGATATACGGTCTCTTGATCATACATCTCTCTACTAGAGAGCACACAGCATAGCAGTGTATGCCACGCCTGGTCACACAGACCCAGCGTTATCTGTTAGACTGCCTCGTAGCAATCCCACGAATAAAACGAATAAGCTGCCAGCATACCAGTAATAGTAACGACACGAGTAACAATGTTACAGACACGAATAACGGTTGAGGGGAGTTTTCGTGAAAAACTAAAAAGACAGTGTGACTCTCACTTCACCATCTCACTCAAAAAACAAATTTAACTTAAATTGAAATAGAATTAATCGAATTTGTTTTTTTTAAACACATCGTTAACCCTCAACACAGCGGGGGTCCACGCCCTCTAGAGAAATCTGCACCTCACCTTCCCATCCGGGTGCCTGACCAGCTCGTGGTTGTAGTCCGGGTTGTCGATGAGCGACTTGCCGGGGTCAGAGGTCGTTGCGCGACCCCTGCCCGGGTCGCCGCTCAACAGGCAGCCGTCGACGTCAAACTCGTTGCCGTTGACGACGCCGCCGCAGACCTCATCCGCGAGTCTGCCCCGTGGCTCCTCCTCCTCCTCCTCCTCCTCCGGTCCCTCCCCGGCATCTTCCTCTCCGCCGGCTTCCCCGTCCTCGCTCCCCGACGACCGCGACCCCGAGTCTCGCTCGCGCGGCAGAGACGCACGTCTGCGCCGGCGCCCCCTGCTGGGACTCGCGGGCGGCGACCTTGCAGCGACCCCACCCTCGGCATCAGTCAGCACGACAACGTCGGAGAACGCGGGCAGCGGGGGCGGCGGCACGGCGGCGGGCACGGCGCGGGGAGGCCGGGCGGGGCGTGGGCGCGGCCGGGCGTCGAGGCGGGCGCGTTCCAGCGCAGCCACGCTCGCGCTCAGTTGTGCGTTCTCGCGTTCGAGCGAGGCTGTGCGCTCGCGGGCGCGCGTGAGTCCGCTGCTCCACCGTCCCTCCCTCCGCTGCATCTCCACTCGCAGCTCGCCGAGCTGAAACAAACGCGCAGCACGTCACGCGACTACGACGCCATGCGGATCTTTGCGCACGCCATAAACGTTCCCCCGACTTTGCAAACCGGTTTTAATTTTCGCGTAGTTGTGCTTGATCACTTGGTGCTGGACTTATCGATAAAACGGAGGAAGGTTGGGGCGAAAAGACATGGTAGCACTCGACATGGTATAACATCGTCACATTTATCATAAGTGAGTGCGTGGGTGGGTCCTGTGTTAAAGAGCTGCCCATCAGAAATCGCTACAATCACTGAAACAACGAACAGAATTCGCTGTGCTTTCAAAGCGCTACCCATTCGGCATGCACCCATTATATAAAACGTTTACAATGTGTCCCTCTCTACCTCTCGTACGAACACACGATGTCCCTCTCTACCTCTCATACGAACACATGGTGTCCCTCTCTACCTCTCACACGAACACACGGTGTCCCTCTCTACCTCTCATACAAACACACGGTGTCCCTCTCTACCTCTCATACGAACACATGGTGTCCCTCTCTACCTCTCGTACGAACACATGGTGTCCCTCTCTACCTCTCACACGAACACACGGTGTCCCTCTCATATGAACACACAGTGTCCCTCTCTACCTCTCATACAAACACACGGTGTCCCTCTCTACCTCTCATACGAACACACGGTGTCCCTCTCATATGAACACAATGTGTCCCTCTCTATGCCGCACACTGTCGCTCATGCACTCCCGTACCTGGTTCCTCAACTCTTGTATTTCCTCTCTCTCGCGTTTATCCGGCACCGCCCTGACGGCCCTCTGGTGTTCATCGAACAGCTTCCTCTCTCTCCTCAGTCGCCTCGTCTCCGTCTCCCGCATCGCCTCGATCTCGGCCAGCGCTGTCTCTCTCTCCTCCTCGAACACCGCCCTCTCTCGCTGAATCTCCTTCAGTGCCTGCCGGAGATAAGGAAGGTCATGCCGCGCCACGAGGGACAATGAGTAAACACGCAGAGACGTACCAGCACTGGTGGCACTGTGTGTGATGCAGAACAGGTGGTTGGGATGTGGGCACGGTGGGAGTGGGTGGTTGGGAAGTGGGCAGTGGTGTAGTGTGAGACAGTAGAGTGTGATAGGAAGGGATTGAGTGGTTGTTAAGTGGATACTGTGGGAGTGGGTGGTTGGGAAGTGGATAGTGATGTAGTGTGAGGTGTGGGAGAGTCGATGATTGTGGGAAGTGAGAACTGGGGAAGTGGGTGGTAGGGATGTGTGTAGTGGGGATGTAGGTGATGCAGGAGTGTGGGGGTGGGGAGTGCGTAGTTGTGGGTGGTTGGGATGTGGGTAGTGGGGAGGTAGGTGGTGCAGGAGTGTGGGGGTGGGGAGTGCGTAGTTGCCCACTCCCCCAGTACCCACCTATCGTGGTTGGGATGTGGGTAGTGGGGAGGTAGGTGGTGCAGGAGTGTGGGAGTGGGGAGGGTGTAGCTGTAGGTGGGTACTGGGGGAGTGGGTCGTGGTTTGGATGTGTGTAGTAGGGAGGTAGGTGGTGCAGGAGTGTGGGGGTGGGGAGAGCGTAGTTGTAGGTGGGTACTGGGGGAGTGGGTCGTGGTTGGGATGTGGGTAGTGGGGAGGTAGGTGGTGCAGGAGTGTGGGGGTGGGGAGGGCGTAGCTGTAGGTGGGTACTGGGGGAGTGGGTGGTGGTTGGGATGTGTGTAGTGGGGAGGTAGGTGGTGCAGGAGTGTGGGGGTGGGGAGGGCGTAGTTGTAGGTGTGTACTAGGGGAGTGGGTGGTGGTAGGGATGTGTGTAGTGGGGAGGTAGGTGGTGCAGGAGTGTGGGGGTGGGGAGGGCGTAGTTGTAGGTGTGTACTAGGGGAGTGGGTG
>NW_014578253.1:26322-31238 GCF_000485595.1 Priapulus caudatus
CTCCCTCTCCCCCTCTCTCTCTCTCTCTCTCTCTCTCTCTCTCTCTCTCTCTCTCTCTCTCTCTCTCTCTCTCTCTCTCTCTCTCTCTCTCTCTCTCTCTCTCTCTCTCTCTCTCTCTCTCTCTCTCTACCTCTCTCTCTTCCTATCTCACATGATAATCCACGTTCATTATGTATGTTACCATCTGTGTGCTCGTTGGCGTGTGTTTGTGAGCCTGCACTGGCGGTTTCCTGAGGTTGCTAAACAGCATCGCCGGAGCAGTGAACGCCGAGGCAGTCTCGCTCGCATCTGCAGCCTCCGACAAGCTGCTGTTGTCGAGGTTCGCCATGGCAACCGTGCTGGTTTCTCCTGCCACGACGAGAGATAGAACACTTGTGTAATTAGGTCATTTGTGTAATGGTAATCAGTGTACAGTGAACTCTTCCAATACTGACCACCCTCAAGACAGTCCATTTAGTTAGACTTTCTGTGAAGTTTGGTTTATAGGGCGGCATCTTACATGTCTCAGATGGTGCTGGGACCTAAAAACATCATCCGGTTTAATGTGAGATTGGGTTTTGAGGTCGTTCTGAATTTGGAGGGTTGACTGTACTATGACAATTAAATTACCATTACTATGACAATTACATAGTACCTTTGCTATCAGTATCATAAATAAAATTGTTGTTTTTTTGTCATTCTATGGTACCGTGTGACAAATTTCCAAAGTTATTTCCAAAATGTTCACACTGGTAAATTCTTACCCCAAGAGCTGCTGTCACTGAAACTATCGCGGTGTTGGGCCGTCACAGCATAATCTGTCGCCGCGGAACCGGCAGCAACCTCTCCCTCGCTGGCTCTATGCTCATCATTGTCGTTCCCATCATTGACGATGTCGCTCAATCCGTCCGAGATATCGGCCTCAGCATCCGATTCCACGTCCGCCTCAAACAAGCGCTCCGATTGGCCATCGCTGCAGGACGCGGCGTCTGATTGGTCCACGTGTGGGAGCTCGTCCGTCGGGCCGCGTATCTCCCACGTTGGCGCCACCTCGTGGCTGCCGCCCCCCCTGCAGGCTGTCTCGCCATCGCTCGGTCGCTTTCGGGAGATGAAGCGTTTCATCACGCGCGTGCGCACCTCTCCGTCGTCGGCCGACGTCTGATTGGTGAGCGTGTCATCCAGGTCGCGCAATGATTCGTCGAGGTCTGGTGAGGGGGGCGTCGTCACCTGGTCCTCCCCCACGGCCGCCAGATGCCTGCATTTCGCATACGAGTAAAATTACGTTCGTGAAATGTCCTGGGGCCCGTTGTCAGAAACAGAATTTGTCTTAACATTAGTCTTAACATTAACTTCCACTCGTAAACCGTTGACAGAAACATCGCAAACTTACGAGAATGAAAAATCCTCGAAAATATCCTCTTAACATTACGAGAGTGCAGACCCTCTCATAACTTTAATATTAAGATGAAAATAACACATTTAGACTAAAAATTACAATTATAGTGATATTATAATATTTTAAAATTAATGAGTAATATGTGTTTTTCTTGAAAAAACATGTCAAAAACATTATTTATCTACCGATCGTAAAACAAAACAAAACATTTACAAATGGTGTATGGCATTTGTTCTCTTGTTTTAAATACTTTGACACTGACCACGACTCTTGCGTCTCGTGTTACAGTGTGAGAATTTGTCTTGTTGTGCAGAATAAATTCAAGAACGTGTCGTTTTTCATCAACTATTATGTATATGTGGTTAGTCATCATAATATGCATAAATTACTGTGATGTACAATAACTGTGTATGAATTTGAATTTTGTGATCGATTCTCATCCAATCAGCAGCCTTGTGATGAAGTTCCTGTTATCGTACGTTTTCTAATAGCTGCGATGTGTTTCTGTCAACGCTCTTCTCTTAACATTAACATTAGTCGTAAGTGTTATCTTAGCATTAATTAGCATTAACTTTACGATGTTTCTGACAACGGCCCCCTGATAATGTGGTAAAAGGCCAATTATCGTTGTCATCATCATATTTATCATGATCACCATCTTCATCACAATTATGTGTCGTTATGAGCATCACCTTTCATGTCCTCATCATCATTACTATCATCACATCAGCAACAACAGCCGCAGCAGCATCACCATCATTGTCTGCGTCATCATCAGCATCATCACCATCATTGTCTGCGTCATCATCAGCATCATCACCATCATTGTCTGTGTCATCATCAGCATCATCACCATCATTGTCTGTGTCATCATCAGCATCATCACCATCATTGTCTGTGTCATCATCAGCAACATCACCATCATTGTCTGTGTCATCACATCATCATCAAACCAATCATTGTCTTAATCATCATCACGATCATCACCAATCATTGTCTGTGTCATCATCAGCATCTATCACCATCATTGTCTGAGTTCAGTCATCAGCTATCATCACCATCATTGTCTGCGTCATCATCTGCATGCATCATCGCATCATGTCTGGTGTCATCATCAAGCATCATCACCATCAATTGTCTGTGTCTATCACAGCATCATCACCGATCATGTCTGTGTCATCATCAGCAGCATCACCTCATTATCTGTGTGCATCATCACAATCATCACCATCATTTGTTCTGTGTCATCATCACGCAAGCCATTCTACCATCAATTGTGCTGTGTTCATCATCTAGCAGCATTCACCATCATTTTGCTTCTGTGTCATCATCCGCAACCATCACCATCATTGTCTATGTTCATCATCAGCATCATCACCATGCAATTGTCTGTGCATCATCAGCAGCATGCACCATCAGCATCGTCACCTATCATTGTCGTGTCATACATCAGCATTGCATTACCAATCATTGTCGTGTCATCAATCAGCCATATCACTATGCATTGTTGTGTCATCATCAGCATCATCACCATTCAATTGTCTGTGTCATCAATCAAGCATCATCTACTTATCATTGTCTGTGTCATTTCATACATCGATCACCAATCATTGTCTTGTATCATCATCAGCATCATCACCATCATTGTCTGTTTCATCTATCAGCATCATTCACCATCATTGTCTGTTCATCATCACATCCATCACCCATCATTGTCTCTCGTTCATCATCGACAATCATCACATCATTGTCTGTGTCATCATTAAACATCAATCACCATCATGTCTGTGTCATGACAATCAGCATCATCTACCGATCATTGTCTGGTCATCATCACAAACGTCACATCAATTGTCCCTGTCATCATCAGCATCATCACCATCAATTGTCCTGTGTTCAATCATCAGCAACATCACATCATTGTCTGTGTCCATCAGTCATCAACAGTCAACGCTATCATTGTCTGGTGTCACATCGCCGCCATCGATCACCCATCATTGTCTGTGTCATATTCCGCTACATCAACATCATATGTCTGTGTCATCAATCAGCAGCATCAACACCATGCAGCATTGCACCATCATTGTACTGTGTCATCATCAGCATTCATTACTCTATCATTGTCTGATGTCCATCCATCAGGCAGCATCACCATAGCATCGTCACCATTCATTGTCTGTGTCATCATCAGCATCATCACCATCATTGTCTGTGTCACATCAAGTCATCATCACCTATCATTGTCTTGTTGCATCATCACATCATTCATCCCATCATTGTCTGTGTGCATCCAAATCAGGCATTCATCACCCATGCAAATTGCTGTAATCATTCATCAGCATCATTCACTCATGCATTGTCTGGTCTCAATTCGCATCATCACCATCATGATTCTGTGTCCATCATCAGCCCTCAATCACCAATCATTGTCTGCGTCATCAATCCCTCATCAATCACCTTATCATTGTCCTGTGTTCAAATCATCACATCATCCACCATTTATTACTGTCTGTTGTCATCATCAGCAGCACAACATCATTGTCCGTTCTACATCAAGCATACATCACCATCCATTGTCTGTGTATCATCAGCAGCATCTCACCATCCATGTCTGTGTCATCATACACAAGCATCACACATTGTCTGTGTCATCATCCGCATCATTTCCCACTCTATCATGTCTTGTGTCATCATCACCATCATTGTCTGTGCAGGCTTCCAGATTTGAAAAGTAAGTGGAGACTTACTAATGACTCCCTCTAGGACACCAATGGGGACATTTTTCACGCTCCATAATCACATATCCTTAAGAGCAGCAGGAGAGTCCACTAATAATCACACCCTATAGAAGGCATGATGGAGAGCTCCACTAAAAATCTCACACCTTTAAAAGGAGATTGGGAGAGCTCCTGAGGGCTCTCATCATACCTCTTGGGTGTATCTGGAATTCATGACCAAATCCTCATCACGAGTAAATCCAAAACGAAAATGGGAGTCATGTCAATTATGATATCACATCTCACCTTCATGTCATTCAATGGCTTCGTCAGGTATTACATTCTTTTCATCGCAACAACCAACACTACCCACAGATTAATAAATAAAGTTGATCGATGGTAAATAAAAATCTTGTTTATTATTCTGATTTCCATCCCTAGAGATTAATACCATAGTACCGCATATTCAGCACAAAAATATCATCACAATCCATCAACAAACTAGCCAAATTACTTAGACGTAGACCAGCCACGATGTAGCCCCTCCAGCCCCCTACGACTGTTTCAATCGTCGGCAGAAAACCATTCTCGCCACGTATAGTAGAAAACGAGCAGGTAACGTGTGGCTACCGTATAGGTACCTGTATTTGGATGTCTGTTTTTTTAGTTGTATTATATATATTATTATTATAACCAGAGGTACAGGGGTGATCCAGATTTTTCTGGGTGGGTTCGTGATCATAATTTTTGGACCTTTCACAATGAATAGCAGCAAGATGGATACAATGTCAATACAATCAGGGGCGTGTACAGGATTGTACGCA
>NW_014578253.1:31263-32226 GCF_000485595.1 Priapulus caudatus
CCTCTCTACCTCTCACACGAACACATGGTGTCCCTCTCATACAAACACATGGTGTCCCTCTCATACAAACACATGGTGTCCCTCTCTACCTCTCATACGAAAACACGGTGTCCCTCTCTACCTCTCGTACGAACACACGGTGTCCCTCTCTACCTCTCGTACGAACACACAGTGTCCGTCTCTACCTCTCATACGAACACACGGTGTCCCTCTCTACCTGTCATACGAACACACGGTGTCCCTCTCATACGAACAAACGGTGTCCCTCTCTACCTCTAATACGAACAAACGGTGTCCCTCTCATACAAACACACGGTGTCCCTCTCTACCTCTCACATGAACACATGGTATCCCTCTCTACCTCTCATACGAACACACGGTGTCCCTCTCATATGAACACACGGTGTCCCTCTCATATGAACACAATGTGTCCCTCTCTATGCCGCACACTGTCGCTCATGCACTCCCGTACCTGGTTCCTCAACTCTTGTATTTCCTCTCTCTCGCGTTTATCCGGCACCGCCCTGACGGCCCTCTGGTGTTCGTCGAACAGCTTCCTCTCTCTCCTCAGTCGCCTCGTCTCCGTCTCCCGCATCGCATCGATCTCGGCCAGCGCTGTCTCTCTCTCCTCCTCGAACACCGCCCTCTCTCGCTGAATCTCCTTCAGTGCCTGCCGGAGATAAGGAAGGTCATGCCGCGCCACGAGGGACAATGAGTAAACACGCAGAGACGTACCAGCACTGGTGGCACTGTGTGTGATGCAGAACGGGTGGTTGGGATGTGGGTACGGTGGGAGTGGGTGGTTGGGAAGTGGGCAGTGGTGTAGTGTGAGACAGTAGAGTGTGATAGGAAGGGATTGAGTGGTTGTTAAGTGGATACTGTGGGAGTGGGTGGTTGGGAAGTGGATAGTGATGTAGTGTGAGGTGTGGGAGAGTCGATGATTGTGGGAAGTGAGAACTGGGG
>NW_014578253.1:38854-43746 GCF_000485595.1 Priapulus caudatus
TGTGTCATCATCAGCAGCATCACCATCATTGTCTGTGTCATCATCAGCAGCATCACCATCATTGTCTGTGTCATCATCAGCATCATCACCATCATTGTCTGTGTCATCATCACCATCATTGTCTGTGTCATCATCAGCATCATCACCATCATTGTCTGTGTCATCATCAGCATCATTGTCTGTGTCATCATCAGCATCATCACCATCATTGTCTGTGTCATCATCAGCAACATCACCATCATTGTCTGTGTCATCATCAGCATCATCTTCCACACCCTCATCATCATTTCTATCACCCTAGCAGTATCATCAGCATCAGGGGCAAGAGCATCATCATCATTATTCTCACCTCCATCATTATCTATCGATATAGGCTTGCATGTACGACTAACTGCGGTACATCCCTTGTGACTCGTACCTTACTGTTGCCTGCTGGCTGTTCTCTCTCGCCCTGGTCAACATTCTTACGACCAGCGAGCAGTTACTCGAAAGTGATATGTTGTCGTCTGCTGCTCTCTCCAGCCTCTCAAACTCCTCAATGTCTTCAACTTCTATCTGCGGAGGATATCACAACAGCAGTTATTGTCAGGGAGCTAACGCATGTTCGTGGTACGATATCTTAGTGGAAGTCCGAAGCATCGATTGTTCGCTTTGTCCCGATTACACACGAAAACATACTGACATCATTGCTAATTAAATGAACGGGCGAGCTTGTGTCATGTATTACTTATAAGCAAGAGTAAGATGTAATGTAAGTTCATGCAAGCGATGAATTCGGAAAAATTTGAATTTGGTTAATTGATCGGAAATAGAGAGTTCTATTAGTACTGAACTGTATCAAACTGATAGCGAAACACACGGAAGTGTTGCCCCACCTGTTGGTTTCGTTCTGCCTCCTGCAGGGGGCGCCGGAAGTCCAGCTCCATAGAGGACAGCACATCTTGTTCTTGCATTCCTGGGGAAGACTCCCAGCTGGGTGAGGCCTTAGTCTCATGGCCTGTGGGAGGAGCTATGTCCTGCATCCTGCGACACGACGAAACATTTCATGGAAGCGTTACAAGTCAGTTAATGCAGATTATGACAAATGGCGCAAGAGCAACATACGTGCATTTTTACCTTCAATCGATATTCATAAAAAAAATTAGAATTCCGGTAAAACTGTACCACCCTCTTCAAATAAAAGGCTGCACAAAACCACCGCAGTCCAAGAGCGATATATTTTTCGGCAGCACGCTCGAACACATGGTAACATAAAGCATAACAAATAACTCTGCAAAAAAAAATCTTAAACGTTCCACGATGCTCGTCGCGAAAACGACCACTCGACGTGATCAGACCGACGCGTTGATGACATCAGCTGACTCGGGTTGTCACGGTTACGACTCACCGCACGGCTGCTGGTGCGACGCGTTCGCTGCCCGTGACGACATTCTCGCGACCTCCCTCACTCTCCGGCGGAGCGGATTTCCGCGTCATCGGGAGCAGACGGAGACTTGTCGCGAGGCCCGGGGGTCGGCCCGCCACGAGACTTGGGGGTCGACCCGTCGCGAGACTCGGGGGTCGGCCCGCCTCCGTCCTCCCCCGACCCGAGGGTGGCTTCTCATCCCGTGAATCGTCAAGACGCAGCTTCCTCGTCCGCAGATCACCGAGGGGAGGCTTCGTGGCCGATGTCTTCGCAGGCGGCTGCCTCCCGGGACGAGACACGGCAACCGTGGTCGGTCGCCGCCCCATTCCGAACCTCTCCAGTCCCGCGCCCTTGCGAAGAAAACTTCTCTTTGGCAGCGTGGTGGATTTCGCTACGCTTTCCGTTGGAGGTTGCCCGTCCTGTAAGATCACGCGGTTTACGGGGTTAAACTTTCTGAGGGTAACATGCAGGATTTGACTTGATCATCGGTACTACGTAATGCATCGTCGGTCTTTAAAATCCGAGTTTAACGCAGAGTTTAACCGTTACGACGGCTCAATGGTAGTGCTGGCCTCGTATGTGGAAAGTCGGGAGTTCACTCCCGGCCGGGTCATACCAAAGACTAGAAAAATGGTACACGCGGCTTCTCTGCTTAGCACTCAGCAAATAGAGACAGAGTGTGGCAAGTTAACTCGCAGTGATACCAGTGGACTAACCCCCTACTGTAGCATTTACTGTGACAGCAGCTGCGGGGCCTCAGGGTTACTGAAACAGAGATAGGCACCGACCTATGCGCCATGCGGAAAGGATTTAACTTTTAACTTTTTTAACCGTTACAAGAGCAAAAGAGCGAGAGAGAGAGAGAGAGAGAGAGAGAGAGAGAGCAAGAGAGAGAGAAAGAGAAGAGCGCAAACCTGCTCTTTCAGCTTCAGTTCGACGAGCTCCATGAACGATTGTGCACCCGACGGCCGAATCAGCCTCTCGTCATCATCGCCAGGTGGCGCCGTGGGACCGTCGTCCGTCGCATCGCTCAGCATCTCACTAGAGGCGTCGCTGCGTTCCGAGACATCGTGCGGAGCGTCGATCGGCGGCGTCCCGGCGTCGGAGAGCAGGTCCCCATCGCTGTCCGAGAGCGGGCGTACGCCGGGTTCCGCCAGGAGATCTCCTGCCTCTTCCTCATCACTCTTGCTGTCCTGCGTAACGAGGTAATGAGCTCGTTAACTATCGGACGCGCGCACTCACAGACGTACACCGGAAGCGCTTTACAGCGATGTGTGAAGCTGCTCCGTTGCTACGTGCACTTACGCAGGATCACGTTCCCCTTCCAGTACAGAGCTGACACAGAATAGGTCTGCCTGGCTTCCATGATATAGAAACTGACACAGAATAGGGTTGCATTCCTTTACATAGAATGGACATAGAATGGACACAGAATAGGGTTGCATTCCTTTACATAGAATGGACACAGAATAGGGTTGCATTCCTTTAGAAAGCATAGACACAGAATAGCACTGCTTTTCATTATATAGAATGGACACATTCTAAGGTTGCCTTTCAAGATATAAAACAGAATAGGGTTGCCTTCCAGAACATAGAACGAGAATAACTACGTCACGAATTTTCTATGGTGTATATTTGTAAAAAAAACTTCTTGCAATTATTTACATGAAAAGTAAGTACTAATGGGACTAAATGTACCCTCAAATTCTTACCTGATAAGATTGTTTCTCAACCAGTTAGAAATCCAAAAAACCTGTGCGACTTGATATATTGATGATGACATTAAATGCTTGCTATGGACTATGTATGAGTCACAAGTGTTTGTTTACATCGAACGGAATAATAATTTTACGCAGCAATTTAACCATAAAAAGTGAACAGAATCACTTCATTTTGTGAAAAAGTGGACATCATTTTTTTACTTTTACTATTTACGGTGACGTAATCACTTTAAACTGTGGCAACGTCGCTATTCCACGTTAGTAGCCACAGAGGAGCCGACCGGTTTAGATTGCATACCTTGTAAGTGTCGGCAAATCTCCGACATCTCGCGGCAACGGGTGTGGAACATCTCATAGCGCCCGGCATCTGCGGAAGATCGTGTAACGAACTCTGGACAGAGTTCTCTTCGGTGGGGAGACTAGGTAGAGTCACCGGCTCTGTGATGGCGAGTAACGTATGTATACGTTCCTGCTCCTTCTGTAAAGAAAAGATGTATATGTTGTCTTCCCGTAAGACAAACACAGGACTAATATCACGAGTATGATCCGTGTAGTTCACGAGCACTTTTGCAGGACTTGTGTTTTTACGTTGAGCTATGTGCCATTTCTAGTAAGGCTGTAACCATACACAAGCCTCTCGATTCGATCCGGTTCTCGATATTAGCCTCTCGATTCGATTCCTTTAATTCGATTCCCAAAATATTGAAATGTTATCTTATTTTATATATTTTCATTATTTTGCAATAATAAATTATTAGAAATTGCCAATGAATACTAAATGGTGAATAGACTAGAGAGTCAAGAGAGTATATATACACTGCACAGTCGCTGAATTAATAACATTGGTGAGTAACACCAGAGGATATTAAACCTCTCCATTCAACTGAAGGCTTCCTTTTCCTCCTCCTCCCTCCTCCTCCTTGCGACTGACATCACCCTGCAGATAACATATTGCACAATGCAGTCAACTATAGTTTCCACCTATTCAACCAGAGCAAAAATAAATAACTAATATACCTGCTTGGTATCAACTATAGATCATCTAGCCTGTGACACAGCAGTTTGATGCGTACGATTACATGTACACAGGCATTACTCACTATAAATATGTTGAACGTTCTCCATGATTTTGTTGATTTTTAGGCAGCGCTTGTGTTTCATTAACTTTGAATACTGTTTTTATCAAAAATTACCATCTGCAGATTGTCGCACTTCGTCTTAGGAGGTAATTGTTCTCTTTCCACAGCTGCGTATATGACAATGTACTCTGCTGGTTGCCGCGGAAGAGATGGTAGGCCTAGGGGAGGATATACACCACCTCTCTCTCTAATAGCGGACGTCCAGAGACCTAGCGGAATGCTAACTTCAGGCATGGTCGATAACAGCGCCTGCGCTTTGCATTGTTTCGACCCCTGTTTGTTTCAGACAAGACCCCGCTGCTGTGAAACAAACGGCGACATTATAGTATGCAGAGCATAGTGGCCATGCTACTGCTAGGCACACTAGTAGTGCCAGTGGCTATGGGCTGTAGTCAGTAGTGTACTACTACTAGTAGTAGTACTATGTATTATATTATTATGTTACCAATGCACTGCAAGTGCAAGTGTGATATTGCAACGAAAAGAGCGGACTGCCGCCACGCAATCAATCCAGCACGCAAACCTCCCCGCTTCCCCTCTCACAACCCACTCCACCCAGATCCTGAAACTCATGATTCACGGTTTGAGGGGCCAATTACGATACAAGCCCGAGACGGAGTACTAGTC
>NW_014578253.1:44571-65372 GCF_000485595.1 Priapulus caudatus
TAAGATCAGTGAATTATATGCTCTGGTACAACTCCACAGTTATATACGCGTAGTCGCGCCCATCTATTGGACGGAAAAAAGTGGTATCGAAGTGGAATTCGAAACATACGAGGAAAATATCTGAGCGATCGGATCGCAGGGAGAGAAATCTTCAATGCAGTATGCTATTTCAGGTGGATGTTTACGAGCCTAATGTTCTAGTGCGCTGTCACTCGTAAAGAACTGGCTTACTTTATGAAGGCAGGAGCTTACTTCTGTTGGAGAAGCCTTATGATCTGTGAGAGGAGCGCTTGCCTTCAGTGGGAGATGCTTAGGTTAAATAGGAGATATGCTTCCTTCGGCGTCTAAGGCTTTGTACAATGTGTGGGAGATGTTTACGCTTCTGTGTGAAGGAGTACTTGTAACCATATGTGTGAAGGAGGATGTTGAATCACGCTTCCGCGGGTGTAAGGGGTTTTCGACATGTGTGGGAGTGATGTCGATACACTCTCACGGACGATGTAGAGGATTTTACAGGCCACTAGTAAAAATAGTATTCATGGTACGGTTATGATTGTCCTAGCTCTAGTACTATAGCCCGCGTACAGTTGACGTAGGGGCCGTAGGGCTATAGAACATTCTATTACGAATGCTCGGGACCAACTTATTCACGGTTACTCGCGGCTATAAAACGTCTGTGGTAGGCAATTAATGCCTCTTATCCAAAGTGAATATATGTATTAAGTTATATCCGCTACTAAAATTTAACCTCTATTGTTGAAATGGTCTACTTGCGGTATTTCTTATGAATGAACATTATTTACGAACTTCAAACAGCCATTTTTGGTGGCGCTGCAGCAGCGCCAGTCAGCGGGAACTATATACATTTCCACACGTAGAGGGGTGGGCGGGTTGTGTTGGTTGTGGACAAAAACATTGTTGTTGTCAAGTAACAAATTTTAAAAGCAATCAAAAAAGATTGTAATATTAGTTTTGTCATCAAAGATGAACAAATTACTAATACTATTATTAATTTGTTGCTTGACAACAACGTTTTTGTCCACAACCAACATAACCCGCCCACTCCTCCACGTGCGGAAATACATAGTTCCCGCTGACTGGCTGGAGTAAGTTGATCCCGAGCATTCGTACGTTAAAAAAATTCCGCGTACATAAAACAAAGAAAAACAGATAAAAATACACATTCCTGATGATGTCATACTTTCACGTCCAGTTTCGACGGCACGAGATTGAAGCTTTCCACCAATTAAATTCTATAATTTTTTTTAGCCATTACAGTTTGCAATATATCTTTCATGTCCTGTCTCTGCTCTGTCAGCCTTGCCTTTTCTGTTCTGCTATCTTAATTCTCTCTCTCTCTCACATAGGTCGAGACTCGGACTTGCCCTCGCAGTAACACGAATGCAACACCAGCCCTTCCTTCCTTCACGCTGACTTACTCACAGTAGTTCTTACGCCGTGTGTATCCACCGTTCTCACTCCCGCGTCTCGCTCTTTCCGTCCCTCCCTCTCTCTCTCGCTCTCCGTCATTCTTCGTCTCTCTCGATCGCTCTCCGTCGTTCTTCGTTTCTCCTACTCTTGCTCCTGTTCTCGTCACTCTCTTTTTCTGTTTCGTTGCTGGCCCGTAGATTGATATAGTGAAGTACTGCTACCTTGCGTTGCGTCCGCAAAGGAACACCCAGGTTTTGGATTGGTCACTGGCTCCAAAATGTAATGCTGAATTAAAGTTTGATGTAGAAATTATGAAGAAGAAATCCAAACTTGTGTGTCAGATATTAAAGTTTATTCAGTGTTTGCCTAGACGTTATTCATTTATAAAGAAGTCTCTTCAAGACACAATCGACATGTTGTGTAATGCAACTCGTTTATTCCACCATACTCTCCAGCACCCCGAGTCCCCACGCATACTCGTGGCGCCACCTCTTGGTGCATATATCAACATCCATAACATTCAGTAGCCGTTCAACTATATCTAGCCTCTTTAAACTGAATAAACTTTAATATCTGCCACACAAGTTTGGATTTCTTCTTCATCATTTCTACATCGAACTTTAATTCAACGTTACATTCGTAATAGAACGTTCTATAGCCCTGCGGCATCTGTACGCGGGCTATAGTACTACTAGAGCTATGATTGTCCAGTCTTCGGCAATTGACGATTCACATTGCCATTGCCATTGCCATTGGCATTGGCAATCAAAGATCAAATCAAAATCATTGCGACTCAATTTGAGTCGCCTATAAACTTTTCAAGTACGTCAAGTAACGCATAAAGTTAAATAAACAATGTTCATTACAAATAAAGTTGCTAATGGTAATCCTTAAATGTTAACTTACGTATAGTCAAATTTTATTGTAGATCCAACATGCGGGAATAAGCAACGAAAACAAATAATACACTAATCCCGCTGATGTTTTCAAAGCGTACTATGTAAACAAGTGAACATTCACGTCAGTAACGGAGTAGATGGCGGTAAAGGCGGTCTGAATTTCAGAAAGTTTAGACCATGGCATAGAGTTGTATAAATATAATATATAATATATATATTATAACTCTATGGGTCTAACTCTATGGTTTAGACTTATTAGAGCAGAGCAAGAAATAATCATAGAAATAATATAGATAACCTAATTTCTATGGAAATAATATAGATAACCTTATATAGATTATAATTTATATAACCCTATAGGCTATATATAGATAATATAGATAGGTTATCTATATAATTTCTATGTTTAGACAGAATATAAATCACCATAAATATCATAAAAGGTGATTTATATGCTCTGGTTTAGAGCACTGAGCAGTCTATTTTGTTAGTTTCTATTTATTTTATTTATTACTTATAATTATTATTATATATTATTGTTTTGTCAAATTTCACTTGCACCTTTGCACCTCAGCATTGCACTTGTTATCACCACGTATCTTTGAACAAAGAAAGAGAGGGAGAGAAGGGAGAGAGAGAGAAAGGGGGGAGGAATGGAGATAGAGAACGGGAGAGGATAATAAGAGAGAAATGGACAGGGGAGTGAAGGAAAGGGAGAGGAGAGAGGGGGAATTGGAGACGAGAGAGAGAATGGAAGAGGGGAGGGAGAAATGGAGAGGGTGAGAGAGAAAGGGAGAGGGGGAGAGAGAGAAATGGAAAGGGGAAAGAGGGAGAAAAGGAAAGGGGAGAGAGAGAGAGGAGAGAATTGGAGACAAGAAAGATAGCGAGAGAGAAAGGGAGAGGAGATAGAAGATAGAGAAAGGGAGAGGGGAGAGAGATAAAGGAAAAAGGGAGAGAGAGGGAGGAGAGGAAGAGAGAGAGAGAGAGAGAAAAGGCAAAGAGAGACAGAAAGGGAGATGGAAGAAGGAAGAGAGAGAGATAGGAGAGCGAGAGACAGAAAGAAAGATGGGAGAGGGAAGAGAGAGAGGGGAGGGGAGAGAGAGAGAACGATGGTAAGTAGCAGATGCATGAAAAGTTAGCTGACAGGCTATAACAAAGATAAGTAATAGCCTTTATTCTATAGACAGATTTCTGTTCTACAGGGGTGTATCTGCATGTATAATCAAGAGTGGATAAAAAACAAATATTTTTACAAAAAATATAAAAAAAAGTATCATAAATATATAATTATAAATAATATTATATATACCATAAATATATGTGTGCGTGTGTGCGTGTGCGTGTGCGTGCGTGCGATACATAATTAATATAATAAAAATATGATGAGTAAACATAAATATTTGTTTCTATTCACTCTCAATGCAAGTGGTAATATGCAGATAATATCGATCATGGTTGTGTCCAGTCGTGCTATAGGTGATCACAAAGTTCCGCTACTCACCGTTGTCATTGTTTGATGCAATGTTATAAGAGCAATAGAAATAATGTGAATTTATAGGCAGGTTCTTTATTGTATTTCTCATGCCAGCATAACTAAAACAATGTAATCAAACTTGACACCGATTTATTTCTTAACAAAAATAGCATTTAATATGATACAGTAGATCTATATATTACATCTATAACACAAATAGAAATTTTAGTTGGTAGCTTACTAAATACATACAAATAAACTATCATGATTCATTGCAATTATATTCATATTTCAAAAGTGCCAGCATTTGTATTGGGTAGAAAACACTAAAAACTAACAAACAGACCCAAATGCCAAAAACCTCGGACATTCTCGTGTGGCAGTGATGAAAGAGTACTTCTCAGTTGTTGAAGAAACGACAAGATCTCATATCACGACATGCATGAAGTCACACAACTGAAACGAAACATAACATTCACTAACATTCTGTCCATCGCGAGAGAAAAACGGACACTGATAGCAAACAGCAAGCGGCTATATTGAACATTACAATACAGGCAAACATTGCATTATCTCAGTCGCCACACCCTTACCCTAACAACACCTATATAGTCTATCAAATTAGTCTGAATTGTTTCTCTTTTCAGTAAAACCTAGTCCCAGTACAAAGATTTTACTCTACAGATGCTCATGAAAAATTCTAAGCGAGTATAACGTAAGGGCGACAACATACCGTGCAGGTCATCATAAGGAACGAGGTTGTCCCGTTTGCCTCCGTCTGTAGCACGGAAAAGTGTGGCTGATTGTGGCAGACGCTGCTATGGGACTGCAGACCTTCGTCCAAGTTGCTTCGTACCATCCCCAGTGTGAGTGCATCCTCCTGTTTAGCACGTGCTAATGGTCACTTAGAGAGTAACAAATGCACAACCAAATACGTAGGGCAAGAGAGTTACATGGGCATACACAGACATGCAAAGGGCAAACACAAAGTACAGGTTATGTGGGGGAATCATTCGATATATATACATATATAAATGATTTTTCTGTGTATGGGGCAACTGGTCAATGTATATGATACTACAATATAACTAAACATTTCACCGTTCTCACATGTTAGCATGATAAGCAACAGTTGGCATTGAACATCGAATTACTCAACAGGACAATATACACGCAAATATAGGTTTTCTTCTTTAATTTGCACATGATATTTAACTACTGAGTTCTGTTCATTCTAGTTGGGACCTTTAGCACAAAAAATGTCTTTATGACACCTACCTGTGTATTAATGCGAAGTCCACAGCGACAGAATATCACAGATCTGTTGATCATGATAGGATACCTGGAAAGCAATTAATGAATCATAACAGAGTAAAAAAGATCTAGTAATATTTATTTATTTATGTATGTATATTGTATAGACATATGTGTGGTGTGTGTACCTCATCTATTTCTCTCTATATATTCTCTCTACATAATATCTATTCTCTCCTCTCTATTATGCTATCTCAACCTCTACCAATTAATTATACTTTACCGCTGGCAAAATGGGCATATTATATCATCTGTGTGCAGGCTTCTAACAGCATCACAGATCTGTGCTTCATCCAGTGACAACTGTGTCTCATATTCTCGCACCATAGCTGCCTCTGTTACAGACAAAGATGTCATAAAGTTGACAAAGTTGATATCCAGGTTATGGCAGTAAAACACGGCCACTCTCTGGTCATTCGGACCATCAGATCATCATTGGACTTCAACTTTAAGTGAAAATAACTGCAATATATTGTGCCTACATATATAGCAAACATTGCGATTTGCATTACGATGGAACATGTTGACCTGGCTACTCTCTTACGAAGGACAGTGCATGGTAATTATAACACATGATACCTTCCTCCATCAGGCTTGCCTTGATGTCCTCCATAACAGACAAACAGCTTTCTACGTGTTCACATCCATCTCGCAAAAACTGAAACAGATAGAAGGCTTAATTACTAGCACATTACTATCCAGATAGCCTGTAGCAGCTGAGCCTACATTGCCCCAACCTCTACATTGCAAGACAGGCTACTATTGCAGTCTGCATGAAAAACTTCCACCCTCATTGGCCCAGCGGGCCTGTAGAAATGTATAATTCACTGGCCCACACTACGTTTTACAGGCCCAAATCAATGATCATCATATTAATTATGAAAAGAGAAACGGAACCGGACCGGAAACCGGAAGTTGTTGCGACCTATAGCGGCGACAAATACGCATGGTGTTGACTAGTTACTTCCCCTACTTAAGATCAAGAATATGATGCCCTATCGTTAATATCGGTAAATTTTCATATAAAATATCGGGAATTTCGGTCAATTCTCAGACTGATCATCACATAAAAAAGCTGAAATATCATTAATAGACCATGCATTTACTCAATTTTTTCCCACTGGCCCATCGGTCTTGTTCATTTACCAGTTTCATTGGCCCCACAAAAAATTTACTTGCCTCGGATACCGGGCCAGTGGTTAATTTTGCAGACTGCTGTTGACCTAGACATTTTGTTCATGCTAAATCGTTGTTCAGTGTTACCGGTGGCCTCGTTTATGTAAAATTTACGTGGCACAACATACCTCTTCATCAAAGGAAGCTAGTTTCTCTTCTCTCATCTTCTTCCACTCTTCCTTTATCAGTAATGCTACTAACTCCTCCTCCTCTTCTTTTAATTGACAGTTGGATGGGCATTGCCGGAATCGCTCAATCACGCTCTCTCTCCGACTCTTCAGTTGTTCAAAGCACCTCTGCAAAATGATAGAAAGGGTATCAGCTATCTGTAACATTATAATATGCTTAATTATTATAATTAATTTATAATTGTTAATAATCGAGCCCAACTTCTGGCAGTTCTGCTAGTCGACGCGTGTACTGTAAATCTAAACGCAATACATTTATACAGATAAATCTTGACTGTCTGACATCCATGCAATATACTACACACTTCATCACTCGTATGCTCATAATGATGTACTTCTACCCCGAGGGCGACTGTAGAAATGTTTGCAATCTCTAGCCTTTCCTTTGACTTTGAGCTCAGGTAGATATTTTACATTCTATAATTTTATTTATTTACAATCTAGCGCACAAAGGGTCGTTGTCGTATCAGGTACTACATCATGTATGATGATGTACCCGAGGTAGTTTTAGGTTGTTTACTCAGTTTAGTATTAAAACTATCAATTATGTTTATATTTTTATACGAGGTATGTTTAGGGTTAGGGTTAGGGTACACTTCTGTAGTACAAGTCTGGTACACTTTGTGTATACATATATGTACCTCGGGTACATATATGTAGTACCTGATACTATCAGTGATAGTGATAGTGATACGACAACGAGTCGAACGACCCGACCCCTTCACTGGCTTCAGCATCACTGACAGTCACAATGTCAACATGAGCTTGCAAGCTTCTCGCCGTGTGTTCACGCCATTATAAGGGCTGCGTTAAGTGCGATTCAATATACCTTCCTAAAAGCTTCCTTCCAATTAGGAGTTCGGTTCTTGTACAGAGACGAATGATCGCGTTGTTTGTGCGGGTGCGGACGACTGCTTGGACTATGATGAATGCCTGCCATTCTCGTACATGTTCTTGCCGAGTTTGTAGCACTCGTCATTGCACTCGTGACCGCGGTGATTGTGTGCACGAGAAAATTTAACCACGGTATAATATATAACCGATTAATTTATATTATGTTATTTTCTAATTATTAGTATAATCAGATAATTTGGTTGAATATATTACACAAAAATTTGAAAAATAAACTTAAAGAAATAGGCTTTGCCTATAAGTATAGCACAGCGGTATGATATTTAAAACAGAATATACGCGGTTGCGTTTTTGCTCAGACACCGTCCACGATGGCTACCCTGCTGCGACAAACACCATTGACCTGCAGTGGCCATAGTCGGCCCGTGGTACACCTTCATTTCAGCCAGGTCACTCCGAACGGCTCCTTCCTCATAGCTGCATCGAAAGGTAGCATTTTGCAAACTTTCAGGGTTTGACTTTTTGTTTGAGGCGAGATATGTGGTCGCATACCGCAGATGTCATGCTCGTGATGCACCACCACTGCCACTGGGGCTCATACCCCATAGTCATAGTCATAGACATAGCCATAGGGTCTATGTCCCCCAGGGTACTGCCGGAACGTACCCTGGGTACGGTCCGGTATACCGGAACGTACCCTGGTAACTATCTGATATGGTTAGGGTTAGGGAGTATGCGTAGGCGTAGGCGTAGGCGACTCCCTAGACTCGTTAGTGGAGTAGGCGAGGTACACTACGGCCGGCATATTATAATATAAGATAATACCAAGGTACCCTCTGATAGTACCCTGGTGGACATAGACCCTCTCAGCACCACTGAGGCCTGGTCTATTTTCTAAACACGAATATATGCGATTATCGCTTGCCTCAACCACTGTTCTCTCCGCACAGGTTATATGCCATTATTTGTATATTTGTATATTTACTAATAAAGTGTACTGTCATTATGTCATAGAGTGATGATACTGATAGATGTACATGCCAATTAATGAATTATTAGTGTCTGTAAAAGCGTGTATGGACTGAGCATCATTTTGTAGATGGAAAGCCAATGTTGCGCCAGGGCGACACAGGCGACTGGGTCGGCACATTCGAGGGGCATCGAGGAGCAGTGTGGGGAGCTTGTCTAAACAGGGAGGCCACCGTGGCGGCAACCGGAGCAGCTGATTTCACCGCGTACGTACAGTTCACTGAGCACTGAAAAGCTGGCTTGGCAACAGCACGAATTATACAACCTTGCGCTAACGCGTAAATTCCAGCGGACTTTGTTTCAGTTGGGGCAGTGATGGTCTAGTCTAGTAGTTTGTTGTGGATACCACGCTTAAATGCGGGCTAAAAAGTGTGTGGTTTGAGTCCTGTGGTGTGACTGTTCGTTAAGGGTAAAAGTCACAATAATTTATAGGGCCTATATAATTTATATGACAGTTACTTCACTAAGCATTATAGTGAAATAAAACTGGTGCTTCAAAAGTGTATGGATACAATAGATATTTGCACCGTGTACAAATCAGGAACCAGGATGAACCAACTGGGAAATAGGGTCATTCACTGGGCAGAGTATCATAATCCTGTTTGTGTGTTTACGGGTCGGTATTTCTCTTGCAGCAAGCTGTGGGATGCCATATCTGGCCAGGAGAAGCACTCGTTCACGCACACACACATCGTGAAGACTGTGGACTTCTCGTACGACTCCAGCCGTCTGCTCACAGGCAGCATGGAGAAACTCGTGAAACTGTTCGACCTGGCAAAGCCAGAAGCTGGTAGTGTAACTTGCGCGTGCTGCACTCGTGCTTAAGTTGCTCATTTTTTCAGTTTTTCTTCTTTATCGGTCGGTCTGAAAAATATTGTGCCCCAAATCCGAGGACTTTTTCCAATCCATAGGGGGTGAGGGTTCCACCAAGATTTCCACTTTTCTGATATTGCAGGCCTTTTGAGTTTCACAAAGTTCGGACCCCGGACCGCGGTCAGTGGACCGGGGCCCAATCACAGGTATTGCCCGAGGGCCCACAAGGTGCCAGTCCGTCCCTGTCTGCAGTATAAAGTTGGGTTGGCAGAAAGCTGTGATAGTTTCATGGGGTCTGCGAGGTTTGCGTGATGAATGGGACAGGAGAAAGGGAATTGATTCTATCTTTATTAATGTTGAGTTATGTAGCTGTAAGGTTTGCTCGGTTGAGGAAAGGAGAAAGGAGATTTGTGCCAATCCTATATGAGGGAACATACACAATAGGATTTTCGCATTCGTAGCCATCTTTTTATGCACTATACTATACTGTAGTATAGAATATATGCTTGCTCTCAATATTCACTGCTAGGCCTTCTATAATAATTAGGGTACACACATGTAGAACACTGACAAGTGCCTATAAACTGGTGATTACTGCCAAACTCAAATGCCGACCCTAATAATTAATGTAAACAATGATGTAAACTAATACAAGTGGCAAATTTTTAAGGCATGGTTTTTGCCCCAGTGGCTGTGGCTCCCACTGATGCTCAGCTGTATGCTGGTTTATGCATGAGTATCTTCATTGATCATTGACCTGCCCCTCTATTTCAGATCCTCTGAAGTTTGAGGGTCATACCGGTAATCTGAAAGAGGTAGTGTTTCTCCAAGATGGTCGAAGGATTGTCAGCGCTGCAGAAGACAAAACCATCAGGTAACCACCCAGTAAAAAACAGCATCACACCCTTTACCAACATTGTACACTTTTTTGTGTCGTTCTTTCGATAATTTATGATTCAATAATGCATGGTTAATAATTTTTTATTTCCCATAATTTTGTTATAATTATTATTTTTTAATTATTATTTTTAAATAATGTATGGTTAATAATATTTTAATAATTTGCGTGGTAAAATTGTTAACCGCATAAAGAAATTAAACGAGATAATGTTTGCGGTAGGATGTGGGATGTCACGACGGGGACGGAAGTGAAGAAGTTGGACGTGCCATCGAATGTGACGGGCATGGAGCTGTCACAGGACGGGGAGATCCTGACGGTCACCTACAGTAACACCGTCGCCTTCTACAACGCTGACACGTAAGGACACAATTCAAAAAATATTTGTTTGCCCTCACCCGACCCATGCTGAAAAGTTTGGGTAGGTAGGTAGGCTTTTGTTTTAAGGTTGTTTTTTTTACAAATTCAGCATGGTGTCTACATGCTCGGGTGTGCTTGTGTGAAGATACCTTTTATGTTGAATATTTGTTTTGCTTGGTACATAATGTATTGCCTACAGATTTATATAATGTACAGTGATACAATTTGTAAAAAAAAAATGGGAAAGATCAATAAACAATTTTGAGTCGGCCCCTTTTTGGCGGGTCGGTTGGGTGAGGGCAAACAAAAAATATTTTTATTATGGCCCTGTCAACACAGAACGCCCTGCACTCCCGATTCGAACACCCGCAGAGGATCATCTTACCGAGTAGTGCGACTTTTTGCAAAGACATCGATCCTGACTGTATCAGAGAGCATGTATCTGTACCCCGCGTTCGGTAGCGACATTCGGTGGTTCGGTTGTTTTTGTTTGTTTCAATTCTCGGTTCGGTTCCGGGAAATACATTCAACCCACTCTCAGTTAGGGGGGGGGAGGGGCGCACACAGCGAGCAAACAGCTCAGCACTTATGCCAAGCCCTGTCCCTCGTACTTTTCTCAGCGTGTGCGGGGTGACAATGCGTGAGATTTTCGTCATTCATTATTATTATTCAAAATGGACGGAAAATTTCTCCCATCTTCTCAGCATTTTTATTACTGAAAATAACCGAACCCAATGAACCGAACCAAAGAGCAAAATCCGAAAACCGAACCGAACCGAAACAAAATGCATCGTTACACCCTTAGAGAGCATGTGTCTGTACCGCGTACTCACTGCGCGCTTGTGTTACAGCTTTGAGTTGCTGAAGACGCACGTCGGCCCGACGCTGCTCTACTCCGCCTCACTGCACCCCGACAAACAGATGTTCGTGTTCGGCGGCGAGAACTTCACGATGTACAAGTACGACTACAACACCGGCGTCGAGATCGGTGAGCGGGGGTCGCGCCGGGGTCGTGATGGGGTCACGCAGAGGTCGTGTTGGGGTCACGCAGGGGTCACCAGGGTCGTGCCGGGGTTAGGGTGTGGGTTAGCGTTAGAGTGTGGGTTAGCGTTAGGGTTAGGATGTGGGTTAGCATTAGAGTGTGGGTTAGGGTTAGGATGTGGGTTAGCATTAGAGTGTGGGTTAGGGTTAGGATGTGGGTTAGCATTAGAGTGTGGGTTAGGTTAAGGGATGTGGGTTACGTGTTATGTGGGTTAGATTGGGTGTTAGTATAGTTAGGAATGTGCTTAAGTTGTGCGGTTGGGCGTTAGACTTATGGGTCATAGGTGCGGGCCGTCGGCTGTTAAGGGTGGGTTAGGGTTAGGGTGTGGGTTAGCGTTGGAGTGTGGGTTAGGGTGTGGGTTAGCATTAGAGTGTGGGTTAGGGTGTGGGTTAGCGTTAGAGTGTGGGTTAGGGTTAGGTGTGTGGGTTAAGCGTCAGAGTGTGGGTTAGGGTGTGGACTAGGTTAGGGTATGGGTTGGATTAGAGTGTGGTGCGTTCAGACGTGTGGGTTAGGGTGTGGGTTAGGCGCTAGGTTCCGGTGCACCGTAGCTGGGGGTTAGTGGTGTGGTTAGAGTAGTGGGTTAGGGCTGTGGCGTTAGCATAGGGTGATGGGTTAGCTTAGAGTGTTGGGTTAGGGTTAGAGTGTGGGTTTAGGAGGTTGGGTTAGTGCTTAGAGTGTGGGTTAGGGTGTGGGTTAGCTATTAGAGTGTGGGGTAGTGGTTAAGAGTGTGGGTTAGCATTAGAGGTGGGTTAGGTTAGGAGTGTGGGTTAGCATTAGAGGTGTGGGTTAGGGTTTAAGAGTGTGGTTAGCATATAGAGATGGGGTTAGGTTAGAGTGTTTTGGGTTAGCTGCTGAGTGTGGGTTAGGTGTGGGTTAGCATTAGAGTGTGGGGTTAGGTGTTAGAGTGTGGTTAGCATATAAGGGTGTGGTTAGCATTAGAGTGTGGTTAGCCGCTAAGAGCTGTGGGTTAGCATTAGGGTGTGGGTTAGAGTGTGGGTTAGCGCTAGAGTGTTGGTTAGGGTTAGGATGTGGGTTAGCGTTATGGGGTTTAGTTGTGGGTTCAAGTTTGGGTTAGGATGTGCGTTAAGTTGTGCGTTGGGGTTAGACTATGGGTCAGGGTTTGGGTGGTTGGGTAGAGGGTGTGGGTTAGCATGTGGATGTAGGTTAGGTTTAAGGTTAAGGTGTGGGTTAGGGTTAGCACGATGATGCTTACAATGAATGCTGTCTCTGCTATTAGATTGTAGTTAGCCTTGACTGTCTTGGTGCTCACACCCACACACCTGCACGTGCACGTGTACACAGTGTGTATTGCGTGCGACGCCCTAACGCAGTGGTTCTTAATCTTTTTTGAGTCATGGAGTCCATTTGGTCCTGGACCCCTTTGAGAATCTGGTGACCCCTCTCCAGAAAAATGCACATAAGCACATAAACACAAAATTTTGCATACAATGTCAGGGGTAGAAATTGACTTTTGAACACGGGAGTCCAACGGACTCCCTACCCTCAAAAAGAGGGAGTCCGCAGCAAAATGAGGGAGTCTGCAGTCTGAGGTTCAAAATTAAAGATATTAACAATAACGCATGTGATTATTTTTAAGATTCATGCGGCTGCACGTCTGCCAAATTTTCTTTGAACATTAGCTTAAAAATATGGTAATTCCGCGAGGCCGTGCTCTGGAATGAACTAGTTAGTATGGCAGAATTTTCAGGGAGTCACACGGATTCCTGCACGTATATTAAATCAGGGAGTCCGACAGTAAATCAGTGAGTATTTGACTCCGGACCCGTTAACTTTGCACCCTGCAATGTGGTTCACGGACCCCCTGAAGCCCATCTATGGAACCCAAAGGGGTCCATGGACCACAGGTTAAGAATCTCTGCCCTAGGCCATAGTAAAAACATTGTTTGTTTGCCCTCACCCGACCGACCCACCAAAAAGGGGCCGACTCAAACATTTTTATTGATCTTTCCCATTCTTTTTTTTTTACAAATTGTATCACTGTACATTATATAAATCTGTAGGTAATACATTATGTACCAAGCAAAACAAACATCTAACATAAAAGGTATCTCCACACAAGCACCCCTGAGCATGTAGACACCATGCTGACTTTGTAAAAAGACCCCCCCTCAAAAAAAAATTTAAGCTTACCACCTACCCAAACTTTTCAGCCTGGGTCGGGTGAGGGCAAACAAAGATTATACAAATATTTACAAGATTTACAAATATTATTACCCTAACCCTAACGCCTAGCATTTTGTCGGCAGAGTCGTCCAAGGGTCACTTCGGTGCCGTGCACTGCGTGCGCTTCTCGCCCGACGGTGAGCTGTATGCGAGTGGCTCCGAGGATGGCACGCTGCGGCTCTGGCAGACGACCGTCGGGAAGACGTACGGCCTCTGGAAGTGCGTCGCGCCGGGAGAGACCGCCGACGCCGCCGCTGCCGCCACCGCCATCGTCAACGGCAACGCCTCGAACGGCGCGGGGCCGCAGGAGATGAAGGTCGAGGCATAGACGGTGTAGTGCGGCGCGTGGCGTCCGGTGTTTGACGTCGGAGTGGCGAACATGTCGTTGTCGTGGCAATGCTGCGTTGTCGTTTGGATGGTAGCAATCTCCGTTGCCGGGAGCAGGAGTGCGCTGCTTCCATCTCCGAGGGTGGCGCGCCGCCGCGTCGTCGTGCTTTTCCGCTCGGTGAAAGCCCAGAGCGTCGACTTGAGTGACGGTGAGCGGACGGGAGAGAGAGGGGGAGGGGGACCTCACGCGTCCATCTAACAAGTCGGCGGAGGAGGCGTCGATTCACGAGGATCGCACCAAAATAGACAGTCGGTTCTCATCGTTCGACGCGGCATCTCCGAGTTTTTAGATGGACGCCGCCGCGGTTTGTCCGCCAATTTCCTCCGCTCTGACCTGCGACTGTGGCGCCACCTGGTGCTAACTGGGACGTGGGTCGGGCGGGAGGGGGCGGGACACATGCGCGGCAGAGTGGGCGAGCGAGGATGAGGATGGAAGCTAGAGGGCGCTGAGGTGCGCACGACTCGTCGGAGCGGATCATGTCGCGTTAGCGTCTCGTCTTTATTTAGAGAAAAAATTATTTATGTAAGCGTCGGAATCGTGGCGGCAGAACACGCTGAGCCGTCCTACGTGTCGCTCGGCAGATACTGGCGCCCTCTACAGTCTTGCATATCATACGCGTGAGATATCGCCCATTGTGAGCTGAGCGCAGCTTCCGGTAACGAGTTATTTTTAATTTGCTGGCTGCAAAATGAGATGCTGTATATAAAGGGATTGAAAAACGAGGCTTGCTTTGTGCTAGATGGCAGCAACAATTCATGTGGTACCTACCCCCCCATGCAGTGTTCGTGTATTCTGTCCTGCTTCCCATAGCCAAGATTCATGAGAGCAGACCTGTAATGAGTGGTCGGTCGGTCGTCGCAGTGCCGATGCCGTGTAATATTTGGGACTGAATCGTTTCACTGCATACATGTATGTTGCTTTGTTATCGCAAAAAAAGCGCAATCACATATAGACATGTTTTCTTGCTTATTCTTTGTGTACTACAGTGCAGGCGAAGTCGTGGTGAGAAATAACTTCTGTAAATCACTTTTAGAAAACGTTCATAAACCAGACTGAGTATTCCCGATTTTAGCATTAAACTTAAAGTGACCTAAGCTGGCGTGGCCACAGTTTGCTGACCGTAAGCATTTGTCTTTTTGGTTTTAACAAGAGCCGCAGAGCGTCTGGGCTCATCTGAGGTCTGTTGCTACGGTTATAAACGTAACATTTAAGTCGTGCGTAGTGACAACTTTGTTAGGCGCAGATATGCAGATACGCAGTTGCGTACACATCATTTCAGCAACCCCCCCGCATTCTGCATACCTCCCAAAGCCCATTGGTTGATAGAAATTGCGTGCCTGAAACTCCTGTTTAATGGTGCATTGTGACCCTAACCCTAACCCTAACCCTTTTTTTTTTAAAGTGCGGTAAAAATTATTTGTAGTTATTAAATTGTTGTAAATAAATCATGTAAATATTTGCGTTAATTGGAAAAAAATTGTTAAATGGATAAAGATAGAAAAATACAGAAAACAGGTAAATAATATAAAATCAGATGGAATTCGATGTAACGACCTTTGAGCCGTGACGCGCGTGCTGTACGTGTTCGGCTATCCAGGCTTATTGGGTTTGTAGATTATGGATGTGCCATGAATATGCGAACGCTGTGACGTCATTGAGGCAGTTCAGGAATCCATGTTTAACCTTCCTCTTGAGGGTCAAAAGGTTATCAGACACTTACTCTTCGCACGTCAGTGGAAAGCACATTTCATGGACCTTTCAATAAAGTGATAAAAATGGTAGGTCAGCGCTGAAACAAAAAAGTTTTTAACTCTGTCCATTAGGCCATGTCCTCAGAAAATGTCTGATATCTGACCTTTTCCCCACTGCCCTTTGACCTGTGATCTCCAATTTCGCACTGGTGATGCGTTTCTTGCCCATCACACGTAATTAATATACACCGAATATTAATTGCATAGGTGGAGCCGTTCAGATTTGTGCCGCGATTCCGTATTTCCTCCTATACCTTAAGTTAAGGGGGAAATATTTCCCCTCCGTTTACACATCTTGACCTTTGACCCTTGACCCCCAAACTTGTCATCCTGAGTCCTTTTCACGATCCCCATCTCCCCCCTCCCTCCCGACGTCCCGAATATCGTGACCGTACGTCGAGCGGTTAAGATTTGTGCCCAACTGTTGACGGACGGACGGACGCACGGACAATCATGCGATTCTGCAAGCTGCATTAGACTTCGTCAGATGAGCTAATAAAACTAATAAACGTCGAATAAATGTAAGTAACCCTAAAATAACTAATAAATTCTAGAGCAAAGTCAATCAGCCGAGATTTATCCTATAGGTGGTTTACTTCTCGAAACCGTAAAAAGTGTTCCCTTGGGCAATATTTGGATCACGAACCTCTCCTGCCCATCTCCAGTAGGAATTTTATGAGGCTACGGCTATCGCCAGGTTAAATATTTACTCGTATAAAGTAGGTCATTCTTACTGGGCTTGGTCTCAGTAGAGCATCTGCGTTGGAGTACAGGTAGAAATAGAGTAATAACTCTTCCACAATAACACTTGAAAATATGGCGATAAGTTTTATTCAATTATCGATATTTGTTACTGCGCAGAATATGTATATGAGTCGCATTATGTATAGTTCACATGCCAATGCTGTAGTAAAATGAGTTTTAGGCACATTCATTAATAAGGGACTTCATGAATAATAAGCCCTTAGGCTATCGGAAAGTCCCCGCCGCCATATTTAGATCAGATAAGAGGTGGTATAAGTTGCCTATATATAACATGGCTAGGATAGGACTAGTCTAGGTTTTTGATCTATAATTCTCTTCACTAACATCGTACTTTAATTCACAGGTGCGTTAATTTCTGTTTACAGAAACATTTACAAATATGATAGTGATAATTTATATTGTCATTGTGGTTAGTGTGTCACATAAGATTGTGGTAATTTGAGATATTTTGCAATGTTTGTGTTAATGCAAAAACTAAAAACGCACGAGTGTTTAAAAATCATGTATTTTCCTACGCGCGCCTCGGCCATTTTATACCCCCTTTTTCTATGACCTATAAATAGCACAGCTGGACTTTCCGATATCACTTATTCCCAAGACACCCATTTCTAACGTATACACTGAGTGGCGCGGGTAAATGTTCTTCACTGTGCTCGGTGCACGCAACACTGCGTGCAATTTGCTAAAGCGAATCTTCGTGACATTTATTTCGAGAAACTCTAGTCTGGACTCGAGCGAAACGAGCGATTTTCGTTGTTAGTTGCGTCCAAGGCAAAACAGATGTAAACAGATGTAAAGGCAACAGATATAAACAGATGTGTTTATATCTATAGGCCTTTGTTGCGCCTAACATAACACAAGACAAATGCGTGTCTGCTATTGGCGGGTTAATTTCATCATCGTCACCGTGACGTCAACGCAGCAGACGACACTTGTCGCATCACGCGTGTCGATCCACCGCAGCAGCACTCTCACTATATTGTTCTCGATAAGTTCGTCCGTAACTAGAGATGGTCAGTGGGTAACATCCGCGCTGGATTCTTTAACAAAAAAGGCGTCTGCAACGACAATGACGTCATCCCTGCACTCGGTCGCGAATATATGCTTATAACTAACTACTATACAAATTTTAGAAAACCGTAATGAGTAATTATGCGTTTCGTTTGCATGGCATATCAGTATGAATATATACATTCGTAGAGTAACTGTTTTATACCGACCGGCTGTGCATGATGGCAGCAGACAATGTATTGCGGGCGTCTTGCTCGTGCTCGAATAGATTTTCCGATGACCGGACCGCACAGGCATATATATATTGCGTATCGTGTACATTATACGCTACATATTTATGGGTACCCTATATTGCGTGCCACAACTTGTAAATTATTGTGTGTGCGCCATCTCCGTAGATAAAACAAAAGCAAAAAAACGCGTAGACTAAAGCTGCGATCTATATGCAAGACCGGATACCAAAGGTATCTACTTTATTATACACGCTGGGGGTCAAATAGCGAACAGTCGGACGCGCAGCTTCACACGATTAACTCTTCGTCGGGTGTTCTATGCTTGGGACTATAGGCCAGGTACTAGGAGCAGGTCATGCTTGCCCGAGGAGCGTGATGCACTAAGCTGCGCGGGTTGAAGCTGTCAGGTGTAGCGATGGATGTTGAACGCAACCACGTGACTGACGCAGACTCCGAATGTCACAGCGGATCGGATTCAATCGAGTGTTTATTTTACGCGACAGTCGATTGTCATCAATATTCATGATTATCATACTTATTATATTTATCAAACATCATCATCGCCGTATTCATCGTCATCATCCTAATCATCATCAACGTCGTCACCGATAATTTCTGTGCGTTGGGCTAAGATTTAATCCGCGTATTTCATCCGCCTGTAACGACAATTCGGGATCGATTTTCTGTAGACGATCGTAAAGTTCCAATGTGGTTGGAACAAAATGCTTAGACTATTCCGTTACAAACAATAACGGTGTACACGCTATATGTTGCACAATTCCTTGCGTTACATATATATATATATATCAGATATATATATATATATATACACACAGGCAGTAGCATTCGTAAGCTGACTGTGTACTCGTGACCTTTGCCCCTCTCAAGAGCTAAGAATGCCAGAGCTAGGTATTATCAAGAGCGGATATTATTAGGATATGGTATTATCCGCTCTTGGTATTATTAGCTCTTGATAATAATCACACGTGATTCTGCATCGACGATAAATTTCCGTCGTAACGAGACCGATTATTTTTAGTCGTAGTTGTAGTATTAGTTGTTTTTCTCTGCTTTTTAGTTCACCGATCGATCTTGCTCCCAAGCGTGAGTATAGGTATGCTGCTTGTGGTGTTCTATGTTGTGGTGAATGGTGACGGTGCGGCGGGGTGCGGCGGGGTGCGGCGCATTCGATCATGCAAGTAGCCTTCACTGGTTCGAACGTTCTAATAATATAACCTTTCAAGATTTTTACATTGCGTTTTAACAAAAAGATTAAGATGAATGTTTTTGGGGGACCTGACGACGTTTCAGGGCAAAAATCACGGATTCACAGATCGGTTATTCTGTCGTTTTAATTTCTAATATATAACAAAGTGTTGAGACAGGGAAAGAGGCTAATGTATGACCAGCTATTCATTGTTATGAAAATGAAGCGGTGTACGAAAGCGAGGCTATACGAGAACGCGAGGCCGTGCACGAATACGACGCCATGCGCGAAAGCGAGGCTGTATACAAAACCTGATCTGCATGCTACACGCGGGTAACCTCAAAGAGAGAGCCGCCTATATCTCCTATTAACATTAACACCAGGACAAATCTGTGCATTATCCTGCTCGTTTAATGTTTCACGTGTAGCCGCGTCTCATATACGAATGCTAATCGACTTCAGAAACCAACCACCCCTCCCCCGCACCCACCCACCCCTCTACGACCTATGCATGACGCGAGTCCTAAGAGCGATTACAAGACAACCGATGCTTACGTTTTCACGACGTGCTAGAATGGCTGAAGATGTGTGAGACTGATTGCAATCTATATCACGGGCGAGTAGGTCGGTCTGAGATTCATACACCCGCCCCTTATTTCAATAGTGCCTTTTTATTTTGGTCGCGCAACGGCGTTAGATACATGGTTTTTCCGCGGATGGTGACTCCGATGTCTGACATGAATTTCAAGGTTCAACCGACAGGAATTACGGGGAGTGACGGCGGCATCGTCAACAGCCGACGTTCGATCCTCATCGTCACGCATGGTAATCCTCTCTCCGTGTTCACTGCAGATCTGTCACTCCTCCAGCCGTTGATCTGTCACTCCGCTATGAAACAAAACGACGACGTTAGTACATAAATATACACAGACAGGCACGCACGCACACATATACATATATATATATATATACAGAGAGAGAGAAAGAGAGAGAGAGAGAGAGAGAGAGAGAGAGAGAGAGCGAGAGAGAGAGAGCCGAGAGAGAGCGCAGCGTAATAGATAGCTACTAGGTTGCGTAGATAGCTAGGATAGGTAGATACGATAGATAAAAGATAGATAGATAGAGTAGCATAGATAGATAGAAATAGCTAGATAGATAGATAGATATGATAGATAGATAGATAGATAGATAGATAGATAGATAGATAGATAGATATAGATAGATATAGATAGATAGGTAGATCGATATATAGATGGATGGATAGATAGATAGATAGATAGACAGATAGATAGATGAGATAGATAGATAGATAGATAGATAGATAGATAGATAGATTAGATATAGATAGATATATAGATAGTATCAGATAGATAGGTAGATGTAGATTACGATAAGATAAATAGAGGATGGATGGGATAGAGTAGAATAGATAGATACTATATATATAGATAGATAAGATAGATAGAAGATAGATAGATAGATAGATCGATAGAATAGATTAGAAGATAGATGATAGATAGATAGATAGATAGACTAGATAGATAAGATAGGAGTAGATAGTATAGATATGATTAGATAGATAGATAGATAGATAGATAGATTAGAATAGATAGTATAATGGATAGATAGAGTAGCACTGAATACCACATACCTAATGGGCTGTTAAGTCTTCGGGCGGAGGGGACACCAGGCTTGCATGTAAGTGTTCTCAGGCTCTCTTCTCCAGGTCGGCGGCGTTCGAATCCTTTTTTTTACGAATTCAGCGGGCAGTCTAGAGCCTGGGCGG
>NW_014578253.1:65382-69956 GCF_000485595.1 Priapulus caudatus
TAGATATATATATATAGATAGATAGATAGATAGATAGATAGATAGATAGATAGATAGATAGATATATATATATAGATAGATAGATAGATAGATATACAAATAGATAGATATACAGATAGATAGATAGATAGATAGATAGATAGATAGATAGATAGATCGCTAGATAGATAGATAGATAGATATATAGATAGATAGATAGATAGGTAGATAGATAGATAGATAAATAGATGGATGGATGGATAGATAGATAGATAGATATATATATATAGATAGATAGATAGATAGATAGATAGATAGATAGATAGATAGATAGATAGATAGATAGATAGATAGATAGATAGATAGATAGATAGATAGATAGATAGATAGATAGATAGATAGATAGATATAGATGGATAGATAGATAGATGAATACACAATACTAATGCGGCTGTTAATGATCTTGGGCGGGAGGGACAAGGTCTTGCATGTAAGTGTTCTCAGGCTCTCGCGGTGTGACCTAGAATTCCACTAACGCGGCTTGTGCGCTTCTTTGTCAGCGGGCAGCCCCACAGCACGTGTTGACATATTTGGCAACCGCGCACGCGCGCACGCACAACTCGCAGCACCTGTAAATGCCGCACTGAAAGAGCCCGAGAGCAGCTAAATGGCAAATCACGACACTTTAACGCCTCGTAGGTGTCCGCGTCTGTGCTCGGTTCGCAATCTGCCGCTCTCACTCACACATTTACGACCGGCTATCGTAACCAACGGCAGCGCTAATCTCGGGTAATTTCCTCCCCGCTGTCGATTGCTGCCGCAGCGGTTTTATGGCGCTGTTATCGTGTTCTCTCTCTCTCTCAGCACGCGCGTCAAGTGTTCGGCATTAGCCCGACGTTCGTGTGTTTGTTACGGGTGGCTAGGACTACGGGTTACATGTGCCAGACGTTATACCTGCATCATGGATGATCGGAATCACGGATTACCTGGATGAATACTAATGAGGATTGCGAATTATTGGATTGGGGATCTGCTTTAGAGAGGCGCCAGGTCACCCCGATCGGGAAACCTAATTCGTCTAATTTCGATAGGGATTGGATGTACTCTGCGTACGTTGATAGTTAACTTCCAGGACCACGAACACTTGAGCCGTTTCTATAATAAACTTATGTTAAATGAATACTAAATGTATTTACTATCAAAGTCCTTATGTTTATGTACTATCTATCACCTAATAACTCCACGTAATGCGCTTATGCAACACGCAATCTCACCGCGCGCACGTCATTACGTACATTTAACTCACAGAAAGATAGAGTGCCCATGCCGCCGTCACGGCTTGCGCAGAGTTGCGCGCTGAGTTTTCCAACATGCTAGCATCAACGGATGCGATTAGCCTTATCGCCGAGAGGAAAAAAATGCTGCGTTTTTCGACGACCGGGGTTTCGGAAGAAACAATAAAACGCGGCAAAAATCCGCCGCACGTTAGGCCGGCCGCAACCCCCCCTCCCCCGCGCCATATTGCGTGTGCGAGAGATCGCGTTATTTTGCCGCGAAAAATTACGATCGAAGTAATTCCTTTCGCATTCTGTTGCCCGCAACCGGGCCACCGGCGAACTGCCGTGGCGGCGTTCCGATGATTTAAAATGCAATTTCAGCCGACGTAAATTACTTCTGTTTGAATTTGATCTGAGAGAGATAGAAAGCGAGCGAGAGAGAAAGAGGGAGAGAGAGGGGGTGACAGAAAGAGAGAGAATGAGAGACAGTGAGAATGAAAGACAGTCAGAGAGAGAGAGAGAGAGAGAGAGAGAGAGAGAGAGAGAGAGAGAGAGAGAGAGAGAGAGAGAGAGAGAGAGAGAGAGAGACAGTCAGAGATAGATAGAGAGCGAGACAGACAGACAGACAGACAGACAGAGAGAGGGTGTAGGCGAGGGTGCCTTCGACTAAGGCAGATGGGGTCGTTGTCGTATCAGGTACTACAGATATGTACCCGAGGTAGTTTTTAGGTTGTTTAGTATATGTGTTTATATTTTTATATGAGGTATGTTTAAGGGTTATGGTTAGGGTTAGGGTTAGGGTTAGGGTTATGGTTAGTGTTTAGGGTTAGGGTACACTTCTGTAGTAGCAAAGTCTGGTACCTTTGCCCTAGCGTATAATGACAAATTTGTCATTATACGCTCCTGATAATATATGTACCTCGAGTACATATCTGTAGTACCTGATATGACAACGACCCCTTGAGCTCGACTTAGCGCGTGACGATAGTAACCGTCTGCGGGCGGCGGACGAATGTGTGCGCGAGCGTGTATGTTGGGGGTGAAATACGTGCACTTTTTTAAATTAGTTTAGTTACCTAAGTTTTTTAATTTTTGATGCTGCGAAGAGTTTCAACGTGCGACGGCGGGACGGTGGATAGATGGACTAATGGACAACTTGACTGACAGAATAACGAGAGGACAAAACGAATAACACAAAGATGTAGGCTTACAGGCCAGAGATACAGAACGAGAATTATAGACGAGTGGACATGAGAGAAGGACAAAGGGGCAGAAGAACACAGGGACATCAGAACGAGGGAAGGAGAGAATAAAAGGACCGAGTAGCAGAAGGAGAGTAGCGGATGACAAACACAGGAACAGAGAGATAGATGGAGAGATAAACTCGGACCGATAGACAGACGAATGAAGAAGAAAGACCGACCTGTGCCTATTTACAGCTGAGACTCCGGCCCGACCTGCCACCTATGATAACGATGCTCTCTTGTTTCTCGACAGCAGCAGATCTTTGAGCGAGCGCGTTCCGACGTCCCTGCGACCTCGCTTCCCCGGACTAGCACCAGACGTAAGGTACCTGCCGACAGAGAAGCCAGTCGCATTGCAAACGCTAGTACTACAGGTAGTAGCGTCAGTCGAACCGATGAAGAAAGGTCGCAGTGCGGCTGTGGAGCGAAAGAAGAAGTACCTCACGAAAAAAACACATCGTCACAAACGGCCGACGTGCAGCAAACGGCAGGAACTGCATGCATGGGGAGAAATTTATGGAGCCCTTCACCACGACTCCTGCACGGTCATCATCGTCAAATCGTCTGCAATTTTAGGGCAGAAATCGTTTTTGCGAGCGCCATTTTTTGTTAACAGATGGTACAATACTTCCGATGCGATGCAGGAACCCGCGAATGTTTTCGTTATAATAATATTCATCACGCTGGAAATAACTCTCGACTATTGGCGCATGAGACGGAAGAAATAGGTGGGATCTGCGATGCAGATTGGGAGTCTCTCACCTTTGTATGAACTTGAGAGGGCGTGTACGTGTGTGTGCGTGCGTGCGAGCATGCGAGCATTCGTGTGTGGGTGCGCGTGCATTTATGTGTATGTGCATGCGTGCATGTGTGCGAAGAGGTGTTCATACGCGCACGTATGCGTGCGTGTGTGGGTACGTGTGCGTGCGTGCGTGTGGGCGGATGTTCATACATGCACGTATGCGTGCGTGTGTGTGTACGTGTGCATGCGTGCGTGTGGGCGGATGTTCATACATGCACGTATGCGTGCGTGTGTGTGTACGTGCCTGTGGGGGTGTATGGATCCCTGAACGTGTGCGTATACGTGCGTGCGCGAGTGTGCATGCGCGTGGGTGGATGTGGACACGTGTATGTGTGCGGGTGCGCGTGCGTGCGCGTGGGTGGATGTGCACACGTGTGTGACGGTGTATGTGTGCGGGTGCGCGTGGGTGGTTGTACACACGTGTGTGACGGTGTATGTGTGCGGGTGCGTGTGCGTGCCTGCGTGCGTGCGCGTGGGTGGATGTGCCTACGCGTATGGCGGTGTGTGTACACTGATATGCGTGCGCGCGCGCGTGCATGCGCGTGGGTGGATGTACACACGTGTGTGACGATGTATGTGTGCGTGTGCGCGTCTGTGCCTGCGTGCGTGCGCGTGGGTGGATGTGCACACGTGTATGGCGGTGTGTGTACACTGATATGCGTGCGCGTGCGTGCGCGTGCCTGCGTGCGCGTGGGTGGATGTGCATACGTGTATAGCGGTATGTGTACACTGATATGCGTGCGCGTGCGTGCGCGTGCCTGCGTGAGCGTGGGTGGATGTGCACACGTGTATAGCGGTGTGTGTACACTGATGTGCGTGCGCGTGCGCGTGCGTGCGCGTGGGTGGATGTGCACACATGTATGGCGGTGTGTGTACACTGATGTGGGTGCGTGTGCGTGGGTGGATGTGCACACGCGTGATGTGGGTGCGCGTGCGCGTGGGTGGATGTGCACACGCGTGATGTGGGTGCGCGTGCGCGTGGGTGGATGTGCACACGTGTATGGCGGTGTGTGTACACTGATGTGCGTGCGCGTGCGTGCGCGTGCCTGCGTGCGCGTGGGTGGATGTGCATACGTGTATGGCGGTGTGTGTACACTGATCTGCTGTACCGTAAATCCGCTTGGCCGTGCATACGTGTATAGCGGTATGTGTACACTGATATGCGTGCGCGTGCGTGCGCGTGCCTGCGTGCGCGTGGGTGGATGTGCATACGTGTATAGCGGTATGTGTACACTGATATGCGTGCGCGTGCGTGCGCGTGCCTGCGTGCGC
>NW_014578253.1:74121-77852 GCF_000485595.1 Priapulus caudatus
AGAGAGAGAGAGAGAGAGAGAGAGAGAGAGAGAGAGAGAGAGAGAGAGAGAGAGAGAGAGGAGAGAGAGAGATAGAAGAAGAGAGAGAGAGTGATGGAGACACACACACACACACACACACACACACGAATAGAGAGAGAGAGGGGAAGTGAGAGTGAGGGAGGGAGAGAGAGGTGTGTTGGCAGCGCCATAAACGTTAACGACTGTGTACCGATCACGGCCTTATCATGGGTTCGATACCTGCTTATATGACGTATGCGCTGCCGTACGATTGCCGTGTCCGTGTGTATAACTACCACTGAGCAGGCCATAAATGCTCGTCCACCGCAGGCTGCTGACTGATATACACGCACAGGTGTGCCTATACAGTCGACCCCGCATGCAAGACTCACTCACGCAAAACACCGAAAGTGTCCGCTTTAGAAAGATGACCGCTCTGTAGACAGGGTTAAGAACAGCTGCATCCATGTGGAGCAGAGGGAGGCGGTGATAGGCAGGTGAAATTGTACATATCGAGGACACATGTGAAGAAAAGGAGACGGTTGACTGACAGGTATGCACGCGGGAATCAGATGTGGTGGGGAGATGGTGACGAGTGTTTGCAAAGGCGCTATCATTGATTGTTGTTTGGCGTCAATTTTCAGGGCAGAGCGGTCAGTTAATTAGTGTTCTAGCCTCTAACTAAGCATAATATACTCACCCCACCCCGCCCCCCCCATTATACCTAAGCCGCATCACCACTGCCACGGCTTTGGTACTCATCACCTTGCAACATTCGCTACCCTTAACATAATCATCCACCCATCCTAACCCCCTCCACTCTAGGCAGTCCTAACCCTAACCCTAAGACTAACACTAATCCTAACCCTAACCCTAACCCTAACCTTAATCCTAAACATAATCATCCACCCATCCTAACCCCCTCCACTCTAGGCAGTCCTAACCCTAACCCTAACCCTAATCCTAACCCTAACCCTAACCTTAATCCTAAACATAATCATCCACCCATCCTAACCCCCTCCACTCTAGGCAGTCATAACCCTAACCCTAACCCCGTCAGCAGTAGCTCTAGTCAATTCCCTAGCCGTGCCAACTTCGCACCTTGCTGTTGAACGTGCATCGACGATCATGTGCTGATGCGCGAGAAAACATTTTTACTGTCGCTGAAATCGCGTCAAACGGCTCCGAAAGACAGACAGTTGACAATCACCGTCTTTTACTGCTGCGCTTTCCTTTACATCGCTGAACTCTCTTAGTTTTCTTTAGCTTTCTTTGCTTTAGGTTTTTTTTTATTTTTATCAGCCTGGCCTAAATTCCCCGCGCGTTTTCACAGTGTATAACCCCAAGCCACAAGTATATCCCCCCAAACACTATATATATCAGGAGTAGATAATAGGATACCCTAACCCTATTATCTACTCCTGATATATATATACATCGAGTAAAAATGTATCTGAAAGATATCAAGGTTTTGTAAGTTAAAAAATACCCACAGATGTTTAGCGATGTTTCACACCGTACTTTCACTGACCTTTAAGTCAAAAGCACGTATCGGTGACAGGCGACGAAACAAGAGAGACGCCGTTCGAATTCAATTGAGGAAATCCGACGATTCTTCGCGATCGAATCAACACTATTTTCGCACAATTAACCAGATGAGATGCGTCGCTACACAGAGCCGCCTAGCGGTGACAAATCGAATAAACGCACAGTGAGAACGCGAAACAAATTAAAGTTTATGTGCGTGTCACGTGAGGGTGACAATGACGAGGCATACGATGATGCTGAGTAGCTGCGTGGTGGTAAATTAAAGCGGAGCAGTGCTATATATACTGTGCACACATTATGTGCATGATTAACGGGAAGCTAATTAAACATGATTGCGAGTATAAAGCGAGAGCGATTATATGGAGGTGTCACTCCCATTACGACCGTGGTTATTGCAGTGGTAATGTGCGCAAGTGGGAGCGGAGGTGGGACTCGGGACCCATTCCTAGTTTCCTAGATGAAAATGCCATGTGCCTGTTCCCGGTTGATTAAAATCGCAATTTCTGCTTTCCCGCGGACCGGTTGACTTCTATTCCCGAATCGTTAAAAAACTATTTGGCATTACCCGGTTCCCGAATAATGAAAACAGTCCGATCCCGCGTGCCGAAAATAACTGCCCCCTCTCATCTTGTGCATCCGTGAAACTGAATCGAGAGAGGGCGCACATTAGTAAATATATATATATATATATATATATAATGGGCAGCGCGAGGTATTCGAAATATGTAGACGAAATATTTTCTAGTATCTAAAAGACATTCGCTTGAACATACTGCACCTCTCTATGACCGGCCGTCTCTCACACTGCATGAGCACGTCTCCATCTATTACCACGTCCGTCGCACACCGAGTAATCACAACTATGAATACTCAGTTATTGATCACTGCTTTTATTGACCCGTCGTTAAGCACACATCCCATCAATCCCAGCGAAAGCAGCGCAGCCGAGTAGGCATGATGCCGATGCGGAGGATGCGGAGCAATGAGTGGCGGGGGATGCTCAGCTTCCGACCCGCTGAGGATGAGGATGCAGGATGAAGGTGAAACCATTTGGTGTGACAACAATGATGAAGGTAGTGGTTTATTGAGGACAATTACGCCAATGCTGATGATGAAGAGGAAGCGAAAGAGGAGCAGAAAGAAGGAGAGGTGGAAGAGGAGGAGGAGGAGAAGGGGGAGAGGAGGAGGACGTAGTGGTGGAGGGCGAAGGAGGAAGAGAAGAAGGAGGATGATAACGACACTGTTGCTGCTGATTCTACTAAAGAAGAAAAGAAAGATAATTATTATTATTATGATTATTATTATGATGATTATTATTATGTTTCATTATCACCGCTGCTCCACAGCGCTATCTACATTATTATTAAGTAATCATTCTAACCAAGCGAGACTTCGTGTACACGTCATCATCACACGTTACCGTCATGTATGACGTCATTACATGGCTGCCATTTCGCATCGAGGAAACCGCAGCATTATCTGACTCACGCGCCGTAACGTACCACGCAGTGCGAGTACACGCGATGCTTCGCACACTACACGATCACAAGTTGTCGGCGTGGCGACGGCTTTGATGTCACCGTCATTCCACTGTGAGCTCGTGTTGGCTTTGCTCTCCACAGCTCAATTTCACATCGGTTATGATCGAAAGCCGAAAAGCGCGAGTGAGTCGCATGAAGAGCGAAGAGTCAAGTCGTCATGGCAACGCGTCGGGAAGCTGTCGGCGGCACGTGACCACGTGAGCTTCCTGTCGGCGCGGGAAACATCCGCCGTAAGAGGGCGCGCGTAAAGGTTAGAATACCTAGACGGGTTCTCTGCGTGGAACGACTATATGTGGTAGTCTGCCTTACGTTATATGCGCACTGCTTATACGCAGCGACGGCCGATGCAGCCATCGTTACTGCCGGACGCTCACACACTCGCCCGCGCGTCACAATCCGTTTAGCGGCGCTGATCAAACAAATATAGGAAATATTTTCGGAGTAAAACCCTCATCAAAGGGATCCGCCGAGAGACATAGGAACAACGCCGATTTCAATAACGGCCGGCGTATATGCACACACACACACACGAATAGAGAGAGAGGGGGGAAGTGAGAGTGAGGGAGGGAGAGAGAGGTGTGTTGGCAGCGCCATAAACGTTAAAGTCTGTGTAGCGATCACGCCCTTATCATGGGATAGATC
>NW_014578253.1:80918-93168 GCF_000485595.1 Priapulus caudatus
ACACACACACACACACACACACACGAATAGAGAGAGAGGGGGGAAGTGAGAGTGAGGGAGGGAGAGAGAGGTGTGTTGGCAGCGCCATAAACGTTAACGACTGTGTACCGATCACGGCCTTATCATGGGTTCGATACCTGCTTATATGACGTATGCGCTGCCGTACGATTGCCGTGTCCGTGTGTATAACTACCACTGAGCAGGCCATAAATGCTCGTCCACCGCAGGCTGCTGACTGATATACACGCACAGGTGTGCCTATACAGTCGACCCCGCATGCAAGACTCACTCACGCAAAACACCGAAAGTGTCCGCTTTAGAAAGATGACCGCTCTGTAGACAGGGTTAAGAACAGCTGCATCCATGTGGAGCAGAGGGAGGCGGTGATAGGCAGGTGAAATTGTACATATCGAGGACACATGTGAAGAAAAGGAGACGGTTGACTGACAGGTATGCACGCGGGAATCAGATGTGGTGGGGAGATGGTGACGAGTGTTTGCAAAGGCGCTATCATTGATTGTTGTTTGGCGTCAATTTTCAGGGCAGAGCGGTCAGTTAATTAGTGTTCTAGCCTCTAACTAAGCATAATATACTCACCCCACCCCGCCCCCCCCCATTATACCTAAGCCGCATCACCACTGCCACGGCTTTGGTACTCATCACCTTGCAACATTCACTACCCTTAACATAATCATCCACCCATCCTAACCCCCTCCACTCTAGGCAGTCCTAACCCTAACCCTAAGACTAACACTAATCCTAACCCTAACCCTAACCCTAACCCTAATCCTAACCCTAACCCTAACCCTAACCTTAATCCTAAACATAATCATCCACCCATCCTAACCCTCTCCACTCTAGGCACTCCTAACCCTAACCCTAACCCTAAAGTGCGCGTGCGTGCGCGTGGGTGGATGTGCACACGTGTATGGCGGTGTGTGTACACTGATATGGGTGTAGCCGCTCACCGTACACACAACAGAGCGAATATAATCGCGTTCTGTTTGAGAACGCGATGAATAATACATCGGATGCCAGCAAGCAACGTCGTGGAGACGCGTCTATACTAGCTCCCCGTGTTTATCCCTCGCCGTGTCCACAACCAACCTACACCTATAGCGCAGCGCTGTGATCAAACATTGACAGCTGTTCATCCTAGGATGCGCCTCTCTTCGCCTCCCTCCCCACATCCTTTTCTATATCTTTCGCCAGCTCACTCCGCGCTCTCTTTTCCGTCGCGGTCTCTTTCTGTCGGACTCTGTCTCTGATCCCCCACTCACCTTCGCTCTCTCTCGTCCTCATTCACTCTTGTTTTTTACTCGCCCTCTCTTTCACGCACACAAACGCGCGCGCACACAAACGCAAGCAACTAAGCTCTCACGCACGGACGAACGCACGTACGCTCGCTCGCACGCACGCACGCACGAATTTCTTACCTATTCATATCTCCAGCCTTCGCCATTTCACTGTAGTCGCAGCTGCGCGACAAGCCAGCGTTTATCAGACAAGTTCTCTTTCTGCAAGAAAACAACGCGCAGGAGTTACCGCGCATGCGCACGTTCACGCGAAATTAACACAAGCGCAACATTCCAAAACAAATTCGGCCAAGCTGGCTAAATATAACATAACATGGTTAACACGTCCGTTATAGAAGCAGGCACATCGAGCTCCTACGCGTACACATCAGTGATATAGGTTCAAAGGACGGAAGCGCGTTTTTTGCACTGCACTGAGCTATTTATTTGCGAGTGCTGGATCGCAAAGCGCGGAAAATACGCGTTTCTCAGCGCGGACGCGGCGTTCACACGCGGGGAATCTCGTCTGCTTGCTTTGTCTCGCTGCTATACCGAGGCTGCGGCGGCAGCGTCGGAGGTGGCTGGCGGCGATATTCGACACCAATATCCGCCGTCGACGACTACGTCACGTTTATTCGCACGCGCGCACGCGAGAGAGAGAGAGAGAGAGAGAAAGAGCGCGAAAAGCGCGTTTGCGAACACCGCGTTTGCGAAAAACGCGGCGTGACGACGGAGCAAGCAAAACAGAACAAAGTAGCAGCTGAGCTTGCTCGATCCGTGTGCTGCTCCCGCGGGATGGCTTCAGTTGCTAGGATGTGTCGGCGCACTCCCAGCCTCCCACCAGGATGCCGGTGCGAAGAATGGCGGCCGGTGGCGCGGTACGTGACGTGCAGACGAGAGTCGACGAACGGCGGCCATTTTAATTGCCGCTTTTGTTGAGCATTTCTCTCTCACACACATTCTCTCATTTTCTCTTTTTTTGTTTTACTTCCTGTCTCTCCTCCCCTCTCTCTCTCTCTCTCTTTCTCTCTCTCTCTCTCTTCATCTCTCTCTTTTTCCCCTCCCACCCTCTATCTCTCTCTCCCCCTTCTCTTTCTTTCTCTCTTCTTCCCCCTTCCTTCGTCCCACCCTCTCTTTTCCTCCAATTCTCTTTCATGTCTTTTTCTCGCTCTCCTCCTCTCTTTCTATATCACGCTTCTACGTTTTCTCTCTTCCTCTTTTTTTTCTCTCTCTTTCTCTCCGCCTTTCTCTCTCTCTCTCTCTCTCTCTCTCTCTCTCTCTCTCTCTCTCTATCTCTGCCTTCTGCCTCGTATAATACGTGAAGCATACATCATTCTCTAACTTACTGCTGTCTGGCCATCGTTCCGTCTAATTCATCAAGAAATGCCTTCAGCATCGTGATCCTGTATCTCTGCTCCGCCAATTCACTCATAGATCTGAAGCGAGAGAGACAATGACGCAATATCCATCCAACAAGAGAACGACTTAATGGCGAGAATGAGTTTCAATGAGAGAGCGATTCACGTTTGTCTTCCATTCGACGTTCGGCGCGCAGGAGACTCGCGCGATCGTAACGATTCGGAAATTTATGAATAATAAATATCTTGATAAATACATCGTACACAAAATGTCGATTTTACGCGGCGATAAAACAGATTTGAAAACGCGCAGATATGCACTGCTAACGACTTGCCAAAGATTGTCATCGAATCGGTGATTAGGACTAGAGAACTAGCGCCCGCTGCGCCCCTTAATGTCATTTATCGCGGCGTCGGGGAGGAATCCCGCTATGACTGCAGGCTGAATGCAGCGATTGCTGAGATGTTAGATGATGTGTACACGTTTCCCACGCGCACCTGTCTTCATCACCATCGCCAGGCAACGACGTGTTAACGGATGCAAGCGTTCGCGCAAACTCAACGAATCCGAAAACATTGCCAGTAATAACGTGCAAATTAGTTTATCGAATATTTTTAGTGAAACAAAACCGACAGGATTTTAAATAAGCGAGAAGGCGTTTGCAGAAACAAAATAACGGAAGAAAAATACATTCTCATGAGAAGAATATTTCTGATTAAGAAAGATTCATACCTCACCCAGAGCCTTCGGCATCTATATTCTCCACAGCAGAATTTTCTTTAATCGTTCATCTATAGTACGTCCATACCTACTTCCTATACTATTAGTCGATCAGCTCGCTCTTGTCCTCTTCCCCTGTACGGTTTTCAATCCTATAACCGCGTCAGAAGTCGTCTTCCGGTCAACTTCCCTTATGGTGACGCACGACATCGCGCGTAATAATCACGCGGATCTCAACTTTAGTCCGATGCAAGAACTCTTCCGTCGGTGCTACACTTACAAGGTGCATATAGAGCTTCCGCGAGAGACGCACGCATCGACGTGTTCTCACAAGATCCCCGGCGAAAATTGTGCGCAAAAAATAACAGCGATGGCAGACTGGTTAATTATCACTCAGGTTTTCCTATCAGCCGCCATTGCTACGACCGGAGGACGTTGTGAGTTGGCGCACAGCTACAACGGCACGCGCAGGATATTAAATTTGTATACATAAACGCGGACAGCTTGATATTAAGTGAAGATGTATTTCGTTTAAAACGCCGCCTGGTCACACAACGCAAGCAATAACGTCGTGTCAATATGGGCAAGTGAACGTGTTTGTGTCCAGAATGTTTGAACAGCGCGTGCGCGCTCGCTTTCGATTACACTATTGCTACTAAAGAGCAGAAACACGTTCGATATCTACATGCGATCATAAAGTACCAGCTCGCTAGAAGGGCTTCTCTAGACACTGCGATATCTTAGCTCATCACTGGTACATTTTCTATGTATGTTTGCCGAGACGCACGGTTTTGCGCACCCGTACTAATACTAATATAAAGTATAACTCTACTACAACAGCACAGCGTTTAAATAACGAGTGAAATAATGAAGGAATACGTGTTGCAAGCGATATAGAAGGAGACGCTATAGAAAGAAGATGCGGAGGCTTGCACGTTAATTACGTAAGATACGCTAATATAATACGGTATAATCTAAAATAGTATAGTATAGTATAGTATAGTATAGTATAGTACAGTATAGTATTTTAGACCCCCTAACCTTAGGCTCACACCACTGCCTACAGCAACAGGACACGCGTCTTTTTAGGGCGGAAGTATACATAGCGCCAGCCGTACATCGAGCTTAAAAGAATAATCGATTGATCGGCCTGTTGTTCCGCACCANAAGAGAGAGAGAAAGAGAGAGAGAGAGAGAGAGAGCGAGAGAGAGAGCGAGAGAGAGAAAGAGAGAGAGAAAGAGAGAGAGAGATCAGCCTAAAGATTTAAGGAGATTGTTATTGACTGAACGTATTTAGAATACAAAAAGAAAGAAAGAGAATAGTTAGAAACAATAAGAATAGTTATTATTATCTGCGTCTTAATAATTTGTTAGAAACATGTTGAATGATAAATTTCGTAAAATAATTCGTAGAGGGTTTTTATACGCATTTATTTAGGATGGTAATTCGAATGACAAAGCGAACCGACTGTTGCTAACACGAAAGCCTTTGAAATTAACAATTTGAAAATTGCTCGCGTGTTTTTAGAACGTTGAGTACGCAAAAAGTTACTAAAACGGAAACATTGGAAATGAAAATTACTTAGAATTTTTTTAAATAATGCAGGCTATATCGCCGTATTTGTTCTGCCTAGACCAACGATAAAAAATAAAACAAGCATACTCAATCATTACGTCCTTGAATTTCTTCCCGGCGCGCATTGTAAATTCAAACGGTTTCAAAAAGTCGGTGTTACCACGAATATATCTCAACTATGTAGTTCAAGGGAGCATAAATATTATGCATGGGGCGTTACTTAGACCTGCTCCCAAGTCGTTTGGTGCACGCAGGTTTAATAATGCATAGCATTGGCGTCGCATCCGTCTAAAAGGCAAACATAAATAAGTTCGTGATAGCTGTTGGCGATGAAATCTGAGGAACGTGTTTTTTTATTGAACAGAAAATGATTACCCCCCTCCCTATTTTTTCGAAAGAAAGATTAACCGTGTGTGTCTTAATTAATAATAGAGAAAGAGCGAGAAAGAGAGAGAGACTTTGCGCCGGGCCGCGCGATGAGATGAGAAGCGGGTAGAAGACGAGAGATGAGAGACGGAGACGAGAGAGAGTAGAGAGAATGGAGAAAGAGAAAGAGAGAAAGCGAGAGAGAGAGAGTAGAAGGAAGAAAAAAAAAAAAAAGGGGTAGGAGAGAGAGAGAGAGAGGAGATGAGACGAGAGAGGAGAGGGAGAGAGAGAGAGCGAGAACAGAGAAGAGAGAGAGGAGAGGTAGAGATGAGAGATGGGGTGTAGAGAGAGAAAGAGAGAGAGAGGAAGGGGAGAGAGAGAGATGAAGAAGAGAGAGAGAGAGTGATGGAGACACACACACACACACACACACACACGAATAGAGAGAGAGGGGGAAGTGAGAGTGAGGGAGGGAGAGAGAGTGTGTTGGCAGCGCCATAAACGTTAACGACTGTGTACCGATCACGGCCTTATCATGGCGTTCGATACCTGCTTATATGACGTTATGCGCTGCCCGTACGATTGCGTGTCCGTGTGTATAACTACACTGAGCAGGCATAAAATGCCTCGTCCACCGCAGGCTGCTGACTGATAACACGCACAGGTGTGCTATAACATCGACCCGCCATGCAAGACTCACTCACGCAAAACACCGAAAGTGTCCGCTTAGAAGAATGACGCTCTGTAGACAGGGTAAGAACAGCGCATCCATGTGGAGCAGAGGAGGGCGGTGATAGGCAGGTGAAATTGTACATATCGAGGAACACATGTTGAAGAAAAGAGACGGTGACTGACAGGTATGCACGCGGAATCAATTTGGTGGGGAGATGGCTGACGCAGTGTTTGCAAAGGCGCATCATTGATTGTTGTTTTGCGTCAATTTTCAGGGCAGAGCGCGTCAGTTAATTAGTGTTCTAGCCTCTAACTAAGCATAACTATACCTCACCCCACCCGCCCCCCCCATTATACCTAAGCCGCAATCACCACCTGCACGGCTTTGGTACTCATCACCTTGCACCATTCACTACCCTTAACATAATCATCCACCCATCCCTTAACCCCCTCACTCTATACAGTCCTAACCCTAACCCTAAGATAACACTAATCCTAACCCTACCTACCCTAACCCTAATCCTAACCCTAACCCTAACCCTAAACCGTTAATCCTAAACATAATCATCCACCCATCCTAACCCTCTCCCTCTAGGCACTCCTAACCCTAACCCTAACCTAACCCTAACCCTAACCCTACCCTTACCCTAATCCTAACCTAACCCTAACCTTATACCTAACATAATCATCCACCCATCCTAACCCCTCCACTCTACGGCAGTCATAACCCTAACCCTAACCCCGTCAGCAAGTAGCTCTAGTCAATTCCTAGCCGTGCCCCACTTCGCACCTTGCTGTTTGAACGTGCATCGACGATCATGTGCTGGCATCGCGAGAACATTTTTACTGTCGCTGAAATCGCCGTCAAACGGCTCCGAAAGACGACAGTTGACAATCACCGTCTTTTACTGCTGCGCTTTCCTTTACATCGCTGAACTCTCTTATTGTTTCTTTAGCTTTCTTTGCTTTAGGTTTTTTTTATTTTTTATCAGCCTGGCCTAAATTCCCGCGCGTTTTCACAGTGTATACCCAAGCCACAAGTATATCCCCCAACACTATATATATCAGGAGTAGATAATAGGGATACACCTAACCTATTATCTACTCCTGATATATATATACATCGAGTAAAAATGTATCTGAAAGATATCAAGGTTTGTAAGTTTAAAAAATACCCACAGATGTTAGCGATGCTTCACACCGTACTTCACGACCTTTAAGTCAAAAGCACGTATCGGTGACAGGCGACGAAACAAGAGAGACGCCGTTCGAATTCAATTGAGGAAATCCGACGATTCTTCGCGATCGAATCAACACTATTTTCGCACAAAATTAACAGATGAGCATGCGTCGCTACACAGAGCGCCTGACAGGTGACAAATCGAATAAACGCCCACAGTGAGAACGCCGAAACAATTAAAGTTTATGTGGTGTCACGTGAGGGTGACAATGACGAGGCATACGATGATGCTGTAGTAGCTGCGTGGTTGGTAAATTAACGCGAGCAGTGCTATATATACTGGTGCACCATTATGTGCATGATTAACGGAAGCTAATTAAACATGATGCGAGTATAAAGCGGATAGCGATTATATGGAGTGTCACTCCCATTACGACCGTGGTTATTGCCGTAGTAATGTGCGCAAGTGGAGCGAGGTGGCGACTCGGGACCATTCCTAGTTTCCTAGATAAAAATGCCATGTGCCTGTTCCGGTTGATTAAAATCGCAATTTCTGCTTTCCCGCGAACCGGTTGACTTCTATCCCGAATCGTTAAAAAAACTATTTGCATTACCCGGTTCCGCGATAATGAAAACAGTCCCGATCCCGCGCTGCGAAAATAACTGCCCCTCTATCTCTTGTTTTGGGGGGCATCGTGAAACTGAATGTCGAGAGAGGGGTGCACAGTTAGTAAATATATATATATATATCGAAGTATTTTCTAGTATCTAAAAGACATTCGCTTGACATACTGCACCTCCTATGACGGCTCGTCTCTCCACACTGATGAGCACGTCTTCCATCTATTACCACGTTCGTCGCACACGAGTAATCACAACTATGAATACTCAGTTCATTGATCACTGCTTTTATTGACCGTCCGTAAGCACACTCTCATCAATCCCAGCGAAAGCAGCGCAGCCGAGTAGCATGATCCGATGCGGAGGCTGCGGAGCAATGATGTGGCGCGGGGATGCTCAGCTTCCGGATCCGCCGGAGGATGAAGATGCAGGATGAAGGTGAAACCATTTGTGTGACAACAATGATGAACGTAGTGGTTTCATTGAGCGACAATTACGCCAATGCTGATGATGAAGAGGAAGCGAAGCAAGGGAACAGAAAGAAGGAGAGGTGGAAGAGGAGGAGGAGGAGAAGGGGGAGAGGAGGAGGACGTGGTGGGGAGGGCGAGGAGGAAGAGAGAAGAGGGATGATAACGACACTGTTGCTGCTGATTCTACTAAAGAAGAAAAGAAGATATTATATTATTATGATTATGATTATGATGATTATTATTATTATGTTAAATGCGCAACGAACGTGTCATTATCACCGCTGCTCCCACAGCGCTATCTACATTATTATTAAGTAATCATTCTAAACAAAGCGAGACTTCGTGTACACGTCATCATCACACGTTACGTCATGTATGACGTCATTACATGGCTGCCATTTCGCATCGAGGAAACCGCACAGTTATCTGACTCACGCGCGTAACGTACACGCAGTGCGAGTACACGCGATGCTTTCGCACACTACACGATCAACAAGTTGTCGGCGTGGGCGACGGCTTTGATGTCACCGTCATTCCACTGTGAGCTCGTGTTGGCTTTGCTCTCCACAGCTCAATTTCACATCGTTCATGATCGAAAGCCGAAAAGCGCGAGTGAGTCGCATGAAGAGCGAAGAGTCAAGTCGTCATGCAACGCGTCGCGGAAAGCTGTCGGCGCGGCACGTGACCACTGTGAGCTTCCTGTCGCGCGCGGGAAACATCCGCCGTAAGAGGCGCGCGCGTAAAGTGTAGAATACCTAGACGGGTTCTCTGCGTGGAACGACTATATGTGGTGTAGTCTGCTTACGTTATATGCGCACTGCTTATACGCAGCGACGGCCGATGCAGCCATCGTTACTGCCGGACGCTCACACACTCGCCGCCGGCGTCACAATCCGTTTAGCGGCCGCTGATCAAACAAATATAGGAAATATTTTCGGAGTAAAACCTCATCAAAGGCGATCCGCCGAGGACATAAGGAACAACGCCGATTTCAATAACGGCCCGGACCGTATATGCACACACACACACACACGCACACACACACACACACATGCACACGACCACACACACACACACACACACACACACACGTAACACACACGCACACACACACACACGCACACACACACACACACACAACACACGTACACACACGCACACACACACACACGGCACACACACACACACGCACGCACGCACACACACACACACACACACACACACACACACACACAAACATACACACACACACACACACACACACACACATACACACACACACACACACACATATATATATGTATGTATATGTCTATAAATACATGTATATAAATGTATATATATATATAGTATATATATATATTCATATATATATATATATATATATATATAATACTATTATATATATCGTGTGTGTGTGTGTGTGCGCCGTGTGTGTGTGCGTGTGTATGTGTGTGTCTGTGCGCGTGTGTGCGTGTGTGTGTATGTATTTTATGTACGTACGTATGTATGTATGTATATTGATTCGATGGTGCATTGCAGATGCGTTCCATTTGACACGTTTCTGTGTTTATGTGTGTCTCATTCGCCCTCGCGCTATATATCCATTCTTTTCTGTCTCGCTCTCTATGCTCTCGCTCTCTCCCTCACCTGCTCCCTCGCTCGCTCACTCTCTTTCATGTTCTCTGTACATTACCCTCTATTATTCTCTCTCTCTCTCTCTCTCACACACAGACGCACTCTCCCCCTCTCTCTCCCCTCTCTCTTTTTCTCTCTCGCTCTCTCTCTCTCTCTCCCCTCTCTCTCTTTCGTTCTCTCTTCATCTATCGGTCTTTCCAAGCCCGTCACCCATGACAGCCAGGCAGCGTGGTCTCTCTCTGCCGGGCAACGCGATATATACATTACTAAACAACAGTTAGCCTCTTGACCCGTATATATGTATCTGTACCACATACGCCTACACCCACACGCGCACACACACGCGCACGTACGCACGCACGCACGCGCACACACACACCCACGCACGCACACACAGTGCTACACTTAGCATGGTATAATATAGTATAGTATAGTATAGTATAGTATAGTATATATAGATATTATAGTATAGTATAGTTATAGTAATTGTATAGTATAGGATATGTCATAGTAGTATAGGTATAGCCCTATTAGGCTATATATAGTAAGTATAGTAGTAGTATATATAGTATAGTATAGTTATAGTACAGTATAGCTTACTATAGTTTAGATGTTATAGTATAGTTATAGATATAGCTATATATAGTCTATAGTTATACCGTATAGATAGGCATAGCATAGTTATTAGTATAGTTTAGTTAGTATAGTATTAGGTATCAGTATAGTATAGTTAATAGTTATAGTATAGCTATAGTAATTGCTATAGTAAGTATAGATATAGTATAGTATAGTATAGTATAGATATAGTATTGTATAGTATAGTATTAGTCATCAGTAAGTTATATTATAGTATAGATAGTAAGTATATGTATAATGACTACTAGTATCAGTATATTATATATTATGTATAGTTATAGTATAGTATAGGATAGTACTAGTCTATAGATATAAATATATTATCGTAGATATTAATCTACCTCCGTGCAAACCATAGGACCCCGTAACTTAGCTCACACCACTGGCCGTCTAGCAACGAGGGACACCGGCGGCCCTTTTTAGGGCGGAAAGAAAACATAAGTCGCCAGCCGTACATCCGAGCTTAAAACAATAATCGCCACTGATCGCTTTTGTTGCGCCCGGTTCTTTATTCAGTCCTATCATCGTAGGCACGACGTCGCGACGACGGCGACGATGATGACGACGGCGACGGACGAAGCGTGACGAGATAATGTGAATATTTCGATGAGCGATAGCCGAGCGTTGAGCCCTGAGGGGCATGGCTTACAATTACCTGTTAGAAATTGCATTGCGCACTTAGAAAGAGACAGAGAGAGAGAGACAGACAGCCAGGACCAGCCTCACGACGACGAGAGATGAGAAAGCCGAGAGAGAGAGAGAGAGAGAGGAGGCGTAAGAGGAGGGATGGAGGGGGAGGGCGGAGCGAGATAATTGGAGCGCATCAGACAGGACGAGAAAGGAGAAGAGAAACAGAGAAGGCCGAAGGGGGAGGAGCAGAGAGGAGCGTGAGGCGGAAAGGGGAAGAATAAAATAGAAAGACAGAGAGACACAGAGAGTAAGAGATAGAGAAGGAGAAATTGGGGGGAGGGGGTATAGTGCAATATATATATAGAGAGAGATAAGAAGCAGATAAAGGTGAAAAAGGAGGAGAAATAGAGAGGTGTGAGCGAGAGTTAGAGAACTGGAAAGATAACTATAACGAGCGGCGTGGGGCGTTAGAATAAGGGAGAAACATCTGCACGTTTCGATGCGCATAATTCACTTTGTATTTTACGTGATTACTTGGTGACGTAAGAAAGGCTGCGTGCGTGCGTGCGTGCGTACATACGTGTGCGTGTGCGTGCGTGCGTGCGTGTGTGTGCATGCGTGCGTACATGCGTGCGCGCGTGCGTGCGTGCGTATGTGCGTGCGTGCGTGTGTGTGCGTGCGTGTGTACATACGTGCGTGCGTGCGTGTGTGTGCGTGCGTGCGTACATTCGTACGTGCGTGCGTGCGTGCGTGCGTGTGTGCGTGCGTGCGTACATACGTACGTGCGTGCGTGCGTGCGTGTGTGCGGGCGTGCGTACAAACGTGCGTGCGTGCGTGCGTGTGTGTGTGTGCCTGCGTGCGTACATACATACGTGCGTGCGTGCGTGTGTGTGTGTGCGTGTGTGTGCGTGTGTGTGTACGTGCGTGCACCAGCAGAACGTATGTCCCGCGCCACATCGCTATTGCGCAATTTCTACGGAAGCCAAGAGTGTATTGGACGCCGGAAGCTACGCTCACTCACGCACTCACTCACTCACTCACTCACTCACTCACTCACTCACTCACTCACTCACTCACTCACTCACTC
>NW_014578254.1:0-277 GCF_000485595.1 Priapulus caudatus
GTCAACAAACCAATTATAAACCGATTCAGGTCACTAAACCGGCTCGGCCTCGCCGGCATCGCGAAGCATGCGGCATGCCTTCGCGTTCATATGGGGATATGAAGCCACTTCGGATGTGACGCCGCTTTAGATATCAAGCCTCTGCTCTAATTGGGCCCACATGCGTGAGGCGCAATAACTAGATATGATTGATATCTATGCGCCGCACCACCTGGGCCCCTATAGGCAGAGCGTAATATCCATGGGCGTAATATCCAGCCGCGAGCGGTATTCGCGC
>NW_014578254.1:863-3167 GCF_000485595.1 Priapulus caudatus
CAAATAACAAAGTTAATTTTTACTCAACCCAGGTAAGAGGGCCTGGTTGAGTAAAAATTAACTTTGTTATTTATGTTTTGAAACACTTGTAAGCTTTCTACAAAATTTACATTCTACATTCTCATCTATATATAGTATTTTGACACAGGGTTTCCGGAAGTAAAATTCCTGAGCAGACAGATACAATTCTTGCATATATACAAGTATATATATTGCATGTATAAACATGACATAATTTTTTTATTGCATAAAATAGAACATTAAATTAAAAATAAGATATATATTTCTGTAGTTTGACAAAAATATTACAGGTTCTAAATGTTTGGAGCCCATTTGAAAATGACATTGCCTAACATTTAGAGCACAGAGTTCTGTGATCCAGATTACTAGTAATTGCGTAGCTCTTAATCGGATTGTGAACCAAGCGATGACAAAAACAGTGAAGTAAATCACAAACATCTATTTGGGAAAACATGCCTACAAAATGTCTTCTTACAAAAAACTTATTATGCTGGTACAGAGATAATATTATTAACAACACTGCATGCCTATATGCCAACAATTAATCAGATATTAAATACAGATGGAAGTACAGTGGTACATAGGGTACAAATGACGGTAGCAGTCTGGGTGGTAGCCTGGTTGACCATGGCGATGCCTTCTCCTTTTAGTAGTAAAAAAATAAATTCAAACATTAGTCTTATTTCATTCATTTCAATTTGTGCTATTATGAGATAGCCATGATAATCTGTATTTTGTGAACTAAACGTACCATAAACGGTCTGTTTATTTAGCAGTTAGCCGCTCTAGCCTCTAGCAGTCAATGCCAATGGAAAAAAAGTTTCGTGTCGAAATAGAAAATATAGCGTTGAGTTGCCAGGTATTTAGATCTGATTTATGCATGTCATCGGATTGAGATTACTTTACTAGCCTCAATGGGTTCATATATAATATAATAATAATAAAAGGGGTTTCAGTTACGTTATACCTTGTCCTTGCAACTCTATCACCTACACCCAAGCTCCAGCTGTAGCTCACAAACTGCATCCTTCTCCGTGTCGAAATCGAAGTAGGTACAGTAGGCCTAGTCTGCACGCTGCAATTTTGTTCTCAACTCCATGATCGAAATCAACGTCTTTCCAGAGATTAACACACTCTCTAAACTTCTTAAAACTCTTCTGACTAAAGTTTTACTTCTAATTATTACTTTACTGTGCGTAGACACAAAGTGCATACAACAAAAACCTGAAGAATTCTCTTCTGAGTAATCAGAGAAAAGAATCGTGTCAGCAGACGCTCGCAGCCATAGCTCGCAGCGCTCGGCATAGATGGTGAACAATGCGTGTGATTGGCTAATAATTCTTGTGCACTGCAATTTTTACTAGAGAGATGCACAGTGATTGGACGATATTTGTGGATGCAAATCGATATTTTTCGATGGTTTTTATCGTTTTTTGAGCTTGTGTGCAGTTTTACTGATTGACGAGTTATCAATATCACATTGAAATATATTTATAAACATTTTCCACTACTTAAGACGTAGATGTGCGAGGGGGGTCACAAAAGTAACGAATTTTGCCCCTCACCCGTCTATACGTATGGTGACTACTTGGAGGGTTCTGGTTGGACTAATGCGTTGAAGCCTGAAAGCCACACATATCACCAGAACAAGACATGCCCACCAAATGGCTGCACTGGCTTTTGCAAAGCTACAGCAAGATGCATTCCTGGACACAGTTGGGCCACACAGTGATCAAGCTAAGGAGGCATGGCGGTTGGTAATGGTTGAGAAGAGTCCAACATTTCAGTATTGGGATACAGTTCTAAACATGGAACTTAATGGCCTCATCTTTATTAGATCACACCGCGAGAAAAACTTTTCTTTGTACGTAGAAAGCCTGAAGGCATTGGTTCCATGGTTCCTCGCATTAGACCACCACAACTATGCACGGTGGCTGCCGATATACATTCGCGATATGGAGACTCTACAGCCCCAAATTCTCAAGCAGTTTAAAAAAATTGGTCACTGGGTCATTCAAAAATCGAGCAACAGGTTCTCGGCCATGCCAATAGATCAGGTCCATGAGCAGAACAATGAAGCCGTCAAGGGCTCTGGGGATGCAGTTGGTCTGATGGAAAATCCTTCTGCCTTTAGGAAATGGATGGTGTCGGGGCCTGAACAAGCGAGATTGCTGACAAAATTTGAAGATAAATATCTGTCCAATAAAGAGATCGAGCACAATCATCATCATGAAGAAGGATTGTCCACACAGAGGACGTTCAGGGAAGAGGCTGTATGTCTTG